>NW_026647175.1:0-265000 GCF_950295315.1 Erinaceus europaeus
AGTTGAGACAGTCCAATGTCCTGGGGATCAAGAACTGCAAACAGTCCATCTACAATGTAACATTTGGGTCTCAGGCCGCCCATTCCCTAGTGCGCTGTGCAGACCTTTGACTGGCAAAAACACCCCATGTGAGCGTGAGATCTGGCTGGGCTAGTGGCTCTTTCTGTGGACTAAGAGACAGACAGACAGAGTTTTCAGGTTCAAAACCTATACTTGCCAGAAGATGGTCATTCACTTCGGTAAAAAAAAAAAAAAAAAAAAAAAAGGCTTTTTATTTTTTTTTTCCCCTGCCTGGGTAACCTGTCTGCTGCCTGTTTCAAAGTGAAAAAAGGGAAAAATCTTTTTTGGAGGGAAAAGGACCAAAATGCAGGCAGGTGGACTCCGTGGAGGGTGGCTAGGGAGTTGCTCCTGCCCTGGAACTAGAGTACCAGCTGCTGTTCCAGGTGCTCTCTGATAACAGAGATCTCCGTGTGTCCTGTCATGACACTGTCTCCAGGACTGACCCTCAGGATAATGAGGATTCAAAACGAGGCAGGTGATACTGCCTTCAAAAGGAAATCCAGGGAGGTTTGGTGGTATGGCAGAGGGTTAAGGGCTTGTGGCGCTCACGAATAGAGGGGACAGGTGGAAGGATTTGGGGTCTGGCCCCCAGACGGCCACCTGCATGGGAGTCGCTTTACAGGGGGTGAAGCAGGTCTTTAGGAGCTCTATCTTTCTCTCCCACCATGTATTTCCTCTGCTCTCTCCTTTTGTGTCTGTCAGATGCAAGGTCAGTAACAACAACAACAACAAAAACAATAACCACCACAGTGACCAAGCAACAATGGCAGCGAAAGGGGAACAAACTGAGTGCAGGAGCTGTGGATTATTTGTGGCGTAGGCACTCAGCTCTGGCAATAACCCCTTGAGGCAATCAATCCATACATGAAGAAGTAATACAGGTAACAGAGACGTATATGTCCCTGTGTGTTTCCACTGAGTTAATGTAAATGCACTTTTAATTACTTCTTCATTTATTTATTACCTTGCCACGAGAATTTCTTTTCATTGCTAAAAAAAAGTGTCCCATCAAGGGTACCAGGTGGTGCCACACCCAGTTAAGCACTCATGTGACAATGCAGGGGGACTGGGCTTCAAGACCCTGGTCCCCACCTGCCAGGGGAAATCTTTACAAGTGGTGCAGAAGTGCTGCAGGTGACTCTCTCTGTGTCACAAACTCTCTATCCCTCCCTTCCCTCTCAATTCCTGTCTACTTATTCCAATAAATAATCAAGAAAATTGAAAGTAAAAAAAGAAAAAGGAAAAGTAAATATTCTACTACTTCAATGGGGCTACTGAGGACAATGCTTTCCTAGTTAAGATCCTAACAGCATACCATATGCAGAAAGGCAAAGACGCCATGTATTTTTTAACCCAGTTTTTATATTTATTTATTTGTTTAGGTGCTTATTCATTTTTGTTATTGATGAATTAATGTTTTACATTTGACATAGACTCTGGCTCTGACACCAGCGGTCTCAAGTACCCCTAGATTGTACTCTGCCTCTACAAAACCAATCCATTGAGCTGTCCATGCATCCATCCATCCAACCATCAATCTATACATCCATCCATCCATCCATCCATGCATCCATCCATCCATCCAACCATCCATCCATCCATCCACCAGTCAACCAAGCTGAGTACAAAAGGAGATCTCTCCTTGAAAGGTGAAGACAAACCAGGATGCATAGGTAGGTTGCAAAGTGGCGAGTTCGGCTGAATAGGGCAGAGGGGCTGAACCAGGGAATGTGTTGGGGGGTGTGGGTGTGGGTGTGGGTGGGGTGAGCCGAAGACCTGTGAGTTGGGTCACCTCAGGGGCAGGGAGGGGGTAGAAGCGCTTGCGAACAGCTGTCACTGGAGAACCATCACAAGTGCTGGAGCTGTTGAGCAGGGCACCCGGAAGAGAAGACCGACAAAGGAGAGAAGCAAAGGGCATAGGAGAGGTGAGGGGAGAGGATGGTGAGGGCAGGAGAGGACAGGAGTGGAGGGGACCTGAGAAACCTACCTGGACAAAGGCAGCATACAGACATCCAGGAAGGCAGGCAGGCATAGAGGCAGTTGTGGCCTGGGCTCCCTGCATCCCGGGCGCACCTCCACCTGTCTTCTCTTGGCTGCCAGCCCTGAGGTCACTTGTCGGTCAGCACTGTCTTCCCATCATTCCGTCCCTCTGTGCCAGGGCCCAGGCGTCTGGGCGCTGCTGGCTGACCTAGTGGCAGGGCAGTTGGGCTGCCCAGTGCCAGTGTGGCCAGCACAGAATGCCAGGGGCTAGGACATCACAGAGGGCTCCTGTGGTTGCTAGGCCACGGAAACCCCAACCTTCCAGTTGACCAGCAGCCATGACCCCCACCCTGAACTTGACCTGAGGGGTGTTGACCAGCCACCAGAGCCAGAGCCCAAGGCCAAAGCAGGTGCAGGTCGGCCGGGCCAAGGGGTTATGGACAGATTGGTGTGTGTCTGGGAATGGGGCTGGCATCTGACAGCCCAGGGCTGGGGACGAAGGTCCGCCAGGCCCCTGACCCACCATTTGCACTGACACACAGTTTTGCTGACTGAACTGACAGTCCCCGCCCCAGAGATACCCACACCAGGTCCCTGGGTGCCCTGAGCTGCCCCTGAGGATTGGTGGGTGCCTGCCTGGACATATGCCTCCGTAATGGAGGCCGCTATTAATCCCATTGCCTACTGATAGCTGCCCTACTGCCCCTCCTCCTCCTAATCCTCCTCCTCATCTTCCTCCTATCTTCCTCCTCCTCCTCCTCCTACTCTTACTCCACCTGTTCCTCCTTCTCTTCCTGATCCTCAGAGGGACACACTCAGGGCCCTTGGCCTTGGCAAGCCAGGGCTGGTACTCTGGCTGCTGCAGCTTCTATCCAGTGGGTGGGTGCAGGAATCTGTTCCTGTCAATCTCTGTTTCCTGGGACCTTCCATGCCTCCAGCTCCCCCCACTCTCTACTCCAGACCCCTCCTCAAGGATGCCCCCTTTCCCCTTGCCCTCTGTCCCCAGCTCCCCAATTAACATCTACTGTGTGCCTCCCTTCACTACTTTATTGCCACCCTGCTTCTGCGCTTCAGCCCTGGGGTACCAGACACAGCCCAGCTGCCATCTCACCATCCAGCAGGGGGATCTGCCCTAACCCCCTGCAACCACACCCAAACACACAGCCCTGCACACATTCACGGGCTCCCCTGCCTGCAGCCTGCCTCTCAAACAGTCTCCTTCTGCCCCCTATCCCCCTTACAGCCTCTGCCATGGCCCCTACCAGACTCCTGGGCATGAGCAGCGCAGACATGCAACAAGCTCCACTCGCCCCCACTCCATTTGCTCTAAGGTTGGTCAAGAATCTTTTTTTCATGCTGTAGGGGAGGTAATTGAGAAAGTCCAATGTCCTGGGGGGCAAGAACTGCAAACAGTCCATCTACAATATAACATTTGTGTCTCAGGCTGCCCAATCCCTAATGCGCTGTGCAGACTTTTGACTGGCCAAAACACCCCATCTGAGCGTGAGATCTGGCTGGGCTAGTGGCTCTTTCTGTGGACTAGGACACAGACAGACAGCGTTTGTAGGTTCAAAACCTATACTTCCCAGAAGATGGTCATTGGCTAAGGTTAAAAAAAAAAAGGCTTTTTATTTATTTTTCCCCCTGCCTGGGTAACCTTTTTGCTGCTTGTTTCTCAGTGAAAAAAGGGAAAGATCTTTTTTGGAGGGAAAAGGACCAAAATGCAGGCAGGTGGACTCCGTGGACGGTGGATGGGGAGTTGCTCCTGCCCTGGCACTAGAGACCCAGCTGCTGTTCCAGGTGCTCTCTGATACCAGAGATCTCCGTGTGTCGTGTCATAACACTGTCTCCAGGACTGACCCTCAGGATACTGAGGATTCAAAACGAGGCAGGTTATATTGCCTTCAAAAGTAAATCCAGGGAGGTTTGGCAGTATGTCAGAGGGTTAAGGGCTTGTGGTGCTCACGAAAAGAGGGGGCAGGTGGAAGGATCCGGGTCTGGCCCTCAGACCACCACGTGCAGGTGAGTCGCTTTACAGGGGGGGAAGCAGGTCGTTAGGAGCTCTATCTTTCTCTCCCACTCTGTATTTCATCTGCTCTCTCCTTTTGGGTCTGTCAGATACAAGGTCAGTAACAACAACAACAACAATAACCACCACAGTGACCAAGCAACAAGGGCAGCGAAAGGGGAACAAATGGAGGGCAGGAGGTGTGGCTTATTCGTGGCACAAGCACTGAGCTGTGGCAATATCCCCATGAGGCAATCAATCCATAAATGGAAAAGTAATACAGATAACAGAGACGTATATGTCCCTGTGTGTTTTCACTGAGTTATTGTAAATGAACTTTTATTTACTTCTACATTTATTTATTACCTTGCCACGAGAATTTCTTTTCATTGCTAAAAAAAAAGTGTCCCATCAAGGGTACCAGGTGGTGCCACACCCAGTTATGCACTCATGGTACAATGCAGGAGGACTGGGCTTCAACAGCCTGGTCCCCACCTGCCAGGGGAAATCGTTACAAGTGGTGCAGAAGTGCAGCAGGTCTCTCTCTCTGTGTCTCAAACTCCTCTCCCTCCATTCCCTCTCAATTCCTGTCTATTTATTCCAATGAATAATCAAGAAAATAGAAAGTAAAGAAAGAAAAAGGAAAAGGAAATATTCCAGTACTTCATATGGTCTACTCAGGAGAATGCTTTCCTTGTTAAGATCCTCACAGCATTCCATATGCAGAAAGGCAAAGGCGCCATGTATATTTTAACCCAGTTTTTATATTTATTTATTTATTTATTTACGTGCTTATTCGTTTTTGTTATTGATGAATTAATGTTTCACATTTGACATTGACTAAGGATCTGACACCAGCGGTCTCCAGTACCCCTAGATGGTACTCTGCCTCTACAAAACCATTCCATTGAACTGTCCATCCATCCATCCACCCATCCATCTATCCATCCATCCATTCATCCATCAATCCATTCATCCATCCATCCATCCACCTGTCAACCAAGCTAAGTACAAAAGGAGATCTCTCCTTGAATGGTGAAGACAATCAACAATGCACATGTAGGTTGCAAAGGGGCCAGTTTGGCTGAATAGGGCAGAGGGGCTGAACCAGGGAATGAGTTGGGGTGTGTGGGTGTGCGTGTGGATGGGTTGAGCCGGAGACCCTGTGAGCTGGGTCACGTCAGGGGCAGGCAGGGGGTGGAAGGTGTTGTGAACAGCTGTCACTGGAGATCCATCACAAGTGCTGGAGATGTTGAGCAGCTCACCCGGAAGAGAGGACACACAAAGGAGAGAAGCAAAGTGCAGAGGAGAGGAGAGAGGAGAGGATGGTGTGGACAGGAGAGGACAGGAGAGGAAAGGAGTGGAGGGGACCTGAGAAACCTACCTGGACAAAGGCAGCATACAGACATCCAGGAAGGCAGGCAGGCATGCAGGCAGCTCTGGCCTGGGCTCCCTGGATCCCGGGTGCACCTCCACCTGTCTTCTCTTGGCTGCCAACCCTGAGTTCCCTCGTCAGTCAGCAGTGTCTTCCCATCCTTCCGTCCCTCTGTGCTAGGGCCCAGGCGTCTGGGCGCTGTTGGCTGACCTAGTGGCAGGGCAGTTGGGCAGCCCAGTGCCAGTGTGGCCAGCACATATTGCCCGGGGTTAGGACATCGCAGAGGGCTCCTGAGGTTGCTAGGCCACGGGGACCCCGCCCATCCAGTTGACCAGCAGCCATGACCACCACCCTGAACTTGACCGGAGTGGTGGTGGCCAGCCACCAGAGCCAGAGCCCCAGGCCAAAGCATGTGCTGGTCCGTCTGCCGGGACAAGGGGCTATGGGCAGATTGGTGTGTGTCTGGGCATGGGGCTGGCATCTGACAGCCCAGGGCTGAGGACCAATTTCCGCCAGGCCCCTGTCCCACCATGTGCACTGACACACACAGTCTTGCTGACTGACTGACAGTCCCCGCCCTAGAAATACCTACACCAGGTCCATGGGTGCCCTGAGCTGCCCCTGAGGGTTGGTGGGTGCCTGCCTGGACACATGCCTCCGTAATGGAGGCCTCTATTAATCCCGTTGCCTACTGACAGCTGCCCTCATGCCCCTCCTCCTCCTCCTCCTCCTCTTCTTCTTTTCCTCCTCTTCCTCCTCCTCCTCCTCCTCCTCCTCTTCCACCTCCTCCTCCTCTTCCACATCCTCAGAGGGACTCACTCAGGACCCTTGGCCTAGGCAAGCCAGGACTGGTGCTCTGGCTGCTGCAGCTTCTATCCAGTGGGTGGGTGCAGGAATCTGTTCCTGTCAGTCCCGGATTCCTGGGACCTTCCATGCCTCCAGCTGCCCCCACTCTCTAGTCCAGAGCCCTCTTCAAGGATGCCCCATTTCCCCTTGCCCTCTGTCCCCCAGCTACCCAACTAACATCTACTGTGTGCCTCCCTGCGCTACTTTACTGCCACCCTGCTTCTGCCCTTTAGCCCTAGGGGCCCAAGGTCAGCCCAGCTGCCATCTCACCATCCAGCAGGGGACTTGCCCTAACCCCCTGTCACCACACCCACAAACACATCCCTGAACACACTCCTGGGCTCCCCTGCCTACAGCCTGCCTCTCAAACAGTCTCCTTCTGCCCCCTAGCCCCCTTACAGTCTCTGCCATGGCCCGCCACAGACACCTAGGCATGAGCAGCGCAGACATGCAAACAGCTCCCCTCGCCCCCACTCCATTTGCACCAAGGTTGTCAAGAGTCTTTTTTTTCATACTGTAGGGGAGGGAGTTGAGACAGTCCAATATCCTGGAGAGCAAGAACTGCAAACAGTCCATCTACAATTTAACATTTGAGTCTCAGTCCCCCAATCCCTAGTGCGCTGTGCAGACATTTGACAGGCAAAAACACCCCATTTGAGTGTGTTTACAAGTGGTGCAGAAGTGCTGCAGGTGTCTCTCTCTATGTCTCAAACTGCTCTCCCTCCCTTCCCTCTCAATTCCTGTCTATTTATTCCAGTGAATAATCAAGAAAATAGAAAGTAAAAAAAGAAAAAGGAAAAGGAAATATTCCACTACTTCAAATGGGCTACTCAGGACATTGCTTTCCTTATTAATATGCTCACAGCATTCCATATGCATAAAGGCAAAGACGCCATGTATTTTTTAACCCAGTTTTTATATTTATTTATTTATTTAGGTGCTTATTCATTTTGTTATTGATGAATTAATGTTTTACATTTGACATTGACTAAGGTTCTGACACCAGTGGTCTGCAGTACCCCTATATGCTACTCTGCCTCTACAAAACCGATCCATTGACCTGTCCATACATTCATCCACCCATCCATCCATCTATCCATCCATCCATTCATCCATCCATCCATCCATCCAACCATCCATCCATCCATCCATCCATCCATCCATCCATCCATCCATCCATCCACCAGTCAACCAAGCTAAGTACAAAAGGAGATCTCTCCTTGAATGGTGAAGACAATCAACGATGCACAGGTAGGTTGCAAAGGGGCCAGTTTGGCTCAATAGGGCAGAGCGGTTGAACCAGGGAATGTGTTGGGGCGTGTGGGTGTGGGTGTGGGTGGGGTGAGCCAGAGACCCTGTGAGCTGGGTCACGTCAGGGGCAGGTAGGGGGTCGAAGGGGTTGCGAACATCTGTCAATGGAGATCCATCACAAGTGCTGGAGTTGGTGAGCAGGGCATCCAGAAGAGAAGACAGACAAAGGAGAGAAGCAAAGTGCAGAGGAGAGGAGAGGGGAGAGGATGGTGAGGACAGGAGAGGACAGGAGAGGACAGGAGTGGAGGGGACCTGAGAAACCTACCTGGACAAAGGCAGCATACAGACATCCAGGAAGGCAGGCAGGCATGCAGCCAGCTCTGGCCTAGGCTCCCAAGTTCCCGGGCGCACCTCCACCTGTCGTCTCTTGGCTGCCATCCCTGAGGTCCCTCGTCGGTAAACACTGTCTTCCCATCCTTCCGTCCCAATGTGCCAAGGCCCAGGGTCAGGGCGCTGTTGGCTGACCTAGTGGCAGTGCAGTTGGGCTGTCCAGTGCCAGTGTGGCCAGCACAGATTGCCAGGGGCTAGGACATCACAGAGGGTTCCTGTGGTTGCTAGGCCACGGGGACCCCGCCCATCCAGTTGACCAGCAGCCATGACCCCCACCCTGAACTTGACCTTGAGGGGTGTTGGCCAGGCACCAGAGCCAGAGCCCCAGGTCAAAGCAGGTGCCGGTCGGTCAGCCAGGCCAAGGGGCTATGGGCAGATTGGTGTGTGTCTGGGCATGGGGCTGGCATCTGACAGCCCAGGGATTGGGACCAAGTTCCGCCAGGCCCCTGTCCCACCATGTGCACTGACACACAGTCTTGCTGACTGACTGACAGTCCCCGCCCCAGAGATACCCACAGCAGGTCCTTGGGTGCCCTGAGCTATTTCTGAGGATTGGTGTGTGCCTGCCTGGACACATGCCTCTATAATGGAGGCCTCTATTAATCCCGTTGCCTACTGACAGATGCCCTCCTGCCCCTCCTCCTCCTCTTCCTCCTCCTCCTCTTCTTCCTCCTCCTGTTCCTCCTCCTCCTCCTCCTCCTAATCTACCTCCTCCACCTCCTCCTTTTTCTCTTCCTCATCCTGAGAGGGACTCTCTCAGGGCCTTTGGCCTAGGCAAGCCAGGGCTGCTGCTCTGGCTGCTGTAGCTTCTATCCAGTGGGTGGGTGCAGGAATCTGTTCCTGTCAGTCCATGGTTCCTGGGACCTTCCATGACAACAGCTCCCCCACTCTCTAGACCAGATACCTCCTCAAGTATCCCCCCTTTCCCATTGCCCTCCGTCCCCCAGCTCCCCAACTAACATCTACTGTGTGCCCCCCTGCCCTACTTTATTGCCACCCTGTGTCTGCCCTTCAGCCCTGGGGCCCAGGGCCAGCCCAGCTGCCATCTCACCATCCAGCAGGGGGACCTGCCCTAACCCCCTGCCACCACACCCACACACACAGCCCTGCACACACTCATGGTCTCCCCTGCCTGCAGCCTGCCTCTCAAACAGTCTCCTTCTGCCCCCTAGCCCCCTTACAGCTGCTGCCACAGCCCCCCTCAGACACCTGGGCATGAACAGCGCAGACATGCAAACAGCTCCCCTCGCCCCCACTCCATTTGCTCCAAGGTTGTCAAGAGTCTTTTTTTCATGCTGTAGGGTAGGGAGTTGTGACAGTCCAATGTCCTGGGGAGCAAGAACTGCAAAAAATACATCTAAAATGTTATATTTGGGTCTCAGGCCGCCCAATCCCTACTGAGCTGTGCAGACCTTTCACTGGCAAAAACACCCCATCTGAGCGTGAGATCTGGCTGGGCTAGTGGCTCTTTCTGTGGACTAGGAGATAGACAGACAGAGTTTTCAGGTTCAAAATCTGTACTTCCCAGAATATGGACATTCGCTATGGTTAAAACAAAACAAAGCTTTTTATTTTTTTCCCCCTGCCTGGGTAACCTGTCTCCTGCCTGTTTCTCAATGAAAAAAATGGAAAAACCTTTATTGGAGGGAAAAAGACCAAAATGTAGGCAGGTGGACTCCATGGAGGGTATATGGGGAGTGGCTCCTGCCCTGGCACTAGAGCCCCAGCTTCTGTTCCAGGTTTTCTCTGATACCAGGGATCTCTGTGTGTCGTGTAATTACACTCTCCAGGACTGATCCTCAGCATAATGAGGATTCAAAACGAGGCAGGTCATATTGCCTTAAAAAGTAAATGCAGGGAGGTTTGTCGGTATGCCAGATGGTTAAGGGATTGTGGCGCTCACGAAAAGAGGGGACAGGTGGAAGGATCTGGGGTCTGGGTCCAGAACCCCACCTGCAGGGGAGTCGCATTACAGGGCGTGAAGCAGGTCTTTAGGGGCTCTATGTTTCTCTGTATTTCCCCTGCTCTCTCCTTTTCTCTCTGTATGATGCAAGTGTCAGTAAAAACAACAACAGCAACAATAACCACCACAGTGACCAAGCAACAAAGGCAGCGAAAGGGGAACAAATGGAGTGCAGGAGCTGTGGATTATTCGTGTCGCAGGCACGGAGCTGTGGCAATAACCCCTTGAGGCAATCAATCAATCAATGGATAAGTAATACAGGTAACAGAGATGTATATGTCCCTGTGTGTTTCCACTGAGGTAATGTCAATGCACTTTTATTTATTTCTTCATTTATTTAATTATTACCTTGCCACGAGAATTTATTTTCCTAGCTAAAAACAGTGTCCCATCAAGGGTACCAGGTGGTGCCACACCCAGTTAACTCATGTTACAATGCAAGAGGACTGGGCTTCAAGACCCTGGTCCCCACCTGTCGGGGGAAATATTTACAAGTGGTGCAGAAGTGCTGCAGCTGTCTCTCTCTGTGTCTCAAACACTCTATCCCTCCCTTCTCTCACAATTCCTGTCTTTTTATTCCAATAAATAATCAAGAATATGGAAAGTCAAAAAAGAAAAAGGAAAGTGAAATATTCCACTACTTAAAAGGGGCTACTCAGCACAATGCTTTCCTTGTTAAGATCCTCACAGCATACCATATGCAGAAAGGCAAAGACGCCATGTATTTTTTAACCCAATTTTTATATTTATTTATTTATTTATTTAGGTGGTTATTCATTTTTGTTATTGATGAATTCAGGTTTTCCATTTGACATAGATTAGGGCTCTGACACCAGCGGTCTCAAGTACCCCTAGATGGTACTCAGCCTCTACAAAACCAATCCATTGACCTGTCCATCCATCCATCCACCCATCCAGCTATCCATCCAGCTATCCATCCAGCTATCCAGTCATCCATCCATCCATCCATCCACCAGTCAACCAAGCTAAGTACAAAAGGAGATCTCTCCTTGAATGGTGAAGACAAACCACGATGCATAGGTAGGTTGCAAAGGGGCCAGTTCGGCTGAATAGGGGAGAGGGGCTGAACCATTTAATGTGTTGGGGGGTGTGGGTGTGGGTGGGTTGAGCCAGAGACCCTGTGAGCTGGGTCACGTCAGGGGCAGGGAGGGGGTGGAATTGCGAACAGCTTTCACTGGAGAACCATCACAAGTGCTGGAGCTGTTGAGCAGGGCACCCGGAAGAGAGGACAGACAAAGGAGAGAAGCAAAGTGCATAGGAGAGGAGATTGGAGTGGATGGTGAGGACAGGAGAGGACAGGAGTGGAGGGGACCTGAGAAACCTACCTGGACAAAGGCAGCATACAGACATCCAGGAAGGCAGGCAGGCATGCAGGCAGCTCTGGCTTGGGCTTCCTGGATCCCGGGCACACCTCCACCTGTCTTTTCTTGGCTGCCAGAGGTCCCTGAGGTCCCTTCGGTCACCACTGTCTTCCCATCCTTCCGTCCCTCTGTGCCAGTGCCCAGGCGCCTGGGTGCTGCTGGTTGACCTAGTGGCAGGGCAATTGGGCGGCCCAATGACAGTGTGGCCAAAACAGAATTCCAGGGGCTAGGACATCACAGATGGCTCCTGTGGTTGCTACGCCACGGGGAACCCGCCCATCCTGTTGACCAGCAGCCATGACCCCCACGCTGAACTTGACCTGAGGGGTGGTGGCCAGCCACCAGAGCCAGAGCCCCAGGCCAAAGCAGGTGCAGGTCGGCTGGGCCAAGGGGCTATGGGCAGATTGGTATGTGTCTGGGCATGGGGCTGGCATCTGACAGCCCAGGGCTGGGGACCAAGTTCCACCAGGCCCCTGTCTCACCATGTGCACTGATGCACAGTCTTGCTGACTGACTGACCGTCCCCGCCCCAGAGATACCCACACCAGGTCCCTGGTTGCCCTGAGCTGCCCCTGACGGTTGGTGGGTGCCTGCCTGGACACATGCCTCCGTAATGGAGGCCTCTATTAACCAGTTGCCTACTGACAGCTGCCCTCCTGCTCCTACTCCTCCTCCTCCTCCTCCTCCTCCTCGTCTTACTCCTCCAAATGTAAAGCATCTGTGGTAACGATGGCCACACCAGTGTCCAGATTTTCCACGCAAACAGAAGCTTCCAGGGTTCAGAAAGAGGGTATTTTAATGGCTGTGCAATGTCTTTTCCAAGTTCCTCATGGGGTTTCAAATCCTTTTGAAAACTGATGTTCTTTCTTGTGTCTAGGGAATATTCTCACCTCTGGCCAGGAGGCCTGCCCAACTAGGAGCACACCTATCCCGGGGTCAGGAGCTCTGCCAGCCTGCTAGCTCCTGGAGGGATTCCTGAGTATGTCCTCAGGGCCGAAGTGGTAACAGTTGTTTCCAATTGCCTTTATTAGCAACATCCAGGCCCTCAGGTGAGGTGCGGAGCTGTGATCTCCACTGGAAGCTCCTAATTCAGCCAATGGAGGCATCCATCTTTCTTTTGTTTGTCTATAGAAAGGGACCAGGGATTTTGTGCTTCCTGCAAGCAGAGCGACTTCGTATGGGACACTCATGCATGCCTACTTCTGGGAATCTCTCTTAGTGTGATCTGTGGACACCAGGACACCATGGTCAGGGATATGAGGCCACAGGAGGAGTTGCCTTAGCCGGACCCAAAGGGTAGGTGTAAGGGACTGGGTTCATCCACGATTGTTTTGTCGAACACAGTTCACATCTATGTTGAAACACAGCTCTTTCTGGGTACTTTTTGTGCTTGTAATCTGCTGCCCTGAGCAGTGGACTTAGAGCCTGTAGGCTGAGTAGGCAGCCAAACGTGACTGGACAGGCTGATGTCCATGAATTCTGAGTGGTTCCCCAGCTTCCCCCATTGGCAGTTTTTATATGATAGATAGTGAGGCATGGGATTGAATGGAGAATTCAGGAGAGCGAGACATGAGAGTCCCTTTGCATATGCATTCTTGCTTAGCCAGAATCTGGGCTAGCTGGCTTGCCCTGACCAGCTAGGTTCTCTGTACATAAGTTGCAGGTGAGGCTGGCTACATTCCAACCCATGCTCTGAGACTACTATAGGTGAGCTGTGTGCTCTGAGCACACACAGACACAGACAGACAGAAAGACAGCCAGACATACACACACACACACACACACACACATTACTGTCAGGTCTGGTAGTGCAGAATATGGTGAAGGCTGGGGCTGTCTGGGGTCTGTGGGCATGAGAGCTGCTGCCTTACAAGCTCTACAAGCCAGCTTTGAACCTGTCACCAATGAACACATTATACGAGGTTTTTGAATTCTGGTCTCTTTCCAAGTCATCTATTTTACTTCTCGCCTTCTCTGTCTCTAACTCTCACATGCTCTCACACACTCTGTTTTCACTCATTAATATTTTACTTATATACTTATTTTACTAACAGGCCCAGATATACAAAGAGAGTTACCAGAGCACTGCTGAGCTCTACTTGTTGTGTTGGCGATTTCACCTAGGCTACTGGAGCCTCAGTTTGTAAGTCTTTCTGACACAAGCCATATTCTGTTTCCTCATTTTCATGCCAGTATCACTCAGAGTTTATAATAAAGTGAGTTTTTTTGGAAAACACTAGGTACATTCTGATTTACAGCTCAATATTGACACCATTGTAGCTGTCTTTGGCCCTTGGCCACTTTTCTTCTTTTCAGATGTAAAGACACTGAAGAGGGAGAGATTTTTGTCCTGAGGCTTGAACTGGGAACTAGCAGCTGCCCTGTGTGTGTTGCGAGACTAGGAAACTTGTGGTGCCTGTCCATGTGGAGCGTCTCCTTGATGAGTTCCTTCTCAAGCCTTTTTCGCTCTGTCCCATTGGAGCTGCATATAGCTAATGATTTTGAGATTTTACTCTTTTGGACAATTATTTTCCTGATGCACAGTTTCTCTCCAGGTTTTAGCAATCAATTGTCTAAATGTCATACCGAATTCATTGTAGGAAATGACTACATCAGTGTCTCGCTCTCTCTCTCTCCCCCCTCTCTCTCTCTCCCTCTCTCTCTGTATATATATATATATATATATATATATATATATATATATATATATATACATATATATATGTAACATGTAGAGATCTGAAAATATTTTTTAGCTATAGACATGCAGAGCTCTGGATTATGGTAGTAATGCGGATACACCTGGCTCTTCTGAGCCACAGTCATGAGAGACATCTCACAGAGCCATTCGTATACCTCTTATCACTCTACAAATCTCTCTCAGCACAAACTACTGCTGCCAAATCATCTACTTCCCTCTTGCTCTTTTTGTCCACCGAGTCCTATCCCAAAACTGTAGATCAAAGAAGAAATAGACATAATGCAGTTCCCTGCACACAGGACAGACTGAGGCTGGACCAGGGAGCTATAATACGCCAGCCTGCATCTTGGCTGGAGCATCACTAAGGCTACTTCCAAATTGGAGAGGTGAGGTCAGTTTTGGAGAACGGGCTGCAGGCCAAGTGTTGCTTCTCAGAATGGGATACGACCTAGATGTTCTAAGTGTAACCTTTCCTCACAAACTAAAATAACAATGCCATTTGTAAGAAGTATGCATGGGCATGGAGGGTTTGTCTTCAGTGCTCTGGCACTGATCAACACAGGGCCAGAATTTCAGTCCTTTTCTGTATCTTCCATCCTGTCTCTCTGACTGTCTCTACGTGCCTTCTTCACTGGGCCCTTATGGAAGTCAGTGCATACATCATGAACTCAGACTTCCTGGTGTTGAAATTTTCCTTTCTTTGCCCTTTGGGTTATTCAGTCTCCTGCATATGGCGGAGTACATTGGGGAACTGAGTAGACAGGGATCCTGTTGCAGGTAACAGGCATATGTCCATATCCAGCTGCAGCTGTCCAGGTCCTCTGTGCTTGACTCCCATTGTCCAGGGCCCTGAGGCTGAAACTCAGCCTAAATGTAGACCTCCTCAATTTCCTGAACCACATCCTTGTCCTTATTCCATGAGAGCCCAGGTCAAGAGAAGTGAAACTCTATCCCCCTGGCACACACATTGTGCTTTCCCTCTATTGGGTCTAATGTAAAGGATTTGTGGTACTGATTGCCACACCAATGTCCAGATTTTCCACGCATAACAGAAGCTTCCAGGGTTCTGAAAGAGGGTGTTATGATGGCTGTGAAATGTCTTTTCCAAGTGCCTCATGGGGTTTAAAATCCTTTTGAAACCTGAAATTCTTACTTGTATCTAAGGAATATTCTCACCTCTGGCTAGAAGGCACTCCCAACAAGGAGCACAGCTATCCTGGGGTCAGGAGGTCTGCCAGCCTGCTAGCTCCTTGAGGGATTCCTGAGTATTATGTCCTCAGGTCCCAAATGGTAACAGGTGTTTTCAACTGCCTTTATTAGCAGCAGCCAGGCCCTCAACTGAGGGGCGGGACTGTGATCTCCACTGGAATCTCCTAATTCAGCCAATGGAGACATCCATCTTCCTTTTGTCTCTCCACAGCAAGGGCCCGGGGAGTTTGTGCTTCCTGCAAGCAGAGTGACTTTGTACGGGACACTCATGGATGCCTAATTCTGGGAATCTCTCTGAGTGTGATGTGTGGACACCAGGACACCTTGATCAGAGATTGTGAGGCCACAAGAGCAATTGCCTTAGCAGGACCCAAACGGGAGGTGTAAGGGGCCAGGTTCATCCACTATTGTTTGGTCAAACACAGTTCCTATCTATGTTCAGACACAGCTCTTTCTGGGTTCTTTCTAGCCTTGTAATCTGCTGTCCACTGAGAAGTGGACTGGGAGCCTGGAGGCTGAGTATGCAGCCAGACGTGACTGGACAGGGTCCTGCCCCTGAATTCTGAGGGGTGCCCCAACTTCCCCCGTTGGCAGTGTTTAGATGATAGTGAGGCATGAGATTGAATCGGCAACTCAGGAGAGCTAGACATGAGAGACCCTTTGCATATGCATTCTTGCTTATCCAGAATCTGGGCTAGCTGGCTTTCCCTAACCAGTTAGGTTCTCTGTACATAAGTTGCAGGTGAGGCTGGCTACCTTGCCACCCATGCTCTGAGACTACTATAGGTGAGTTCTGAGCACACACAGACACACACTGATAGACAGAGAGACAGACAGACACACACACACATTCATGTCAGTTCTGGTAGTACAGCATATGGTGAAGGCTGGGGCTGTCTGGGGTCGGTGGGCATGAGAGCTGCTGACTTACAATCTCTACAAGCCAGGTTTGAACCTGTCATCAATGAACACAGCGCAGGAGGTTTTTGAATTCTGGTCTCTTTCCAACTCATCTATTTCTCTTCTCGCCTTCTCTGTCTCTAACTCTCAAATGCTCTCACACACTCTGTTTTCACTCATTAATATTTTACTTATATACTTTTTTATTTTTTATATTTTATTTAATTTATTTATTCCCTTTTGTTGCCCTTGTTTTATTGTTGTAGTTATTATTGTTCTTGTCGTCTTTATGGATAGGAGAGAGAGAAATGGAGAGAGGAGGGGAAGACAGAGAGGGGGAGAGAAAGATAGACACCTGCAGACCAGCTTCACCGCCTGTGAAGCCACTCCACTGCAGGTGGGGAGCCAGGGCTTGAACCGTGATCCTTATACTGGTCCTTGTGCTTTGTGCCACCTGCGCTTAACCTGTTATATACTTATTTTACTGACAGGCCCAGATATACAAAGTTCTGGCTTGTTGTGTTGGCGATTTTACCTAAGCTACTGGAGCCTCAGTTTGTAAGTCTTTCTGACACAAGCCATATTCTGTCTCCTCATTTCCATGCCAGTATCACTCAGAGTTTATAATACAGGGATTTTTTTTTTTGCAAAACACGTGGTACATTCTGATTATAGCTCAATATTGACACCATTGTAGCTGTCTTTGACCCTTGGTCACTTTTCTTCTTTTCAGATGTAAAAACACTGAAGAGGGAGAGGTTTTTGCCCTGAGGTTTACACTGGGAACTACCAGATGCACTGTGTCTGTTGCCAGACTAGGAAACTTGAGGTGCCTGTCCATGTGGAGAGTCTCCTTGATGAGTTCCTTCTCAATCCTTTTTCGCTATGTCCCATTGGAGCTCCATATAGCTGATGATTTGGAGATTTTACTCCTTTGGACAATTCTTTTCCTGATGCACAGTTTCTCTCCAGGTTTTAGCAATCAATTGTCTGAATTTCATATCGAAACCATTGTAGAAAATGACTATATCAGTGTCTCGTTCTCTCTCTCTCTCTCTCTGTCTCTCTCCCTATTAATATATATATATATATATATATATATATATATATATATATATATATATGTAACATGTAGAGATCTGAAAATATTTTTTATCTAGAGTCCTGCACACCTATGGATTAGGGTAGTAACGCGGATACACCTGGCCCTTCTGAGCCACAGTCATGAGACACATCTCACAGAGCCATTCGTATACCTCTTATCACTCTACAAATCTCTCTCAGCACAAACAACTGCTGCCAAATCATCTACTTCCCTCTTGCTCTTTTTGTCCACCGAGTCCTATCCCAAAACTGTAAATCAAAGAAGAAATAGACATAGTGCAGTTCCCTGCACACAGGACAGTCTGAGGCTGGACCAGGGAGCTGTAATACACCAGCCTCCATCAGGGCTGGAGCATCATTAAGAATACTTCAAAATTGGAGAGACAAGGGCAGTTTTGGAGAGTGGGCTGCAGGCCAAGTGCTGCTTCTCAGAATGGGCTAAGACCTAGATGTACTAAGTGTAACCTTTCCTCACAAACATAAAATAACAATGCCCCTTGTAAGTAGCATGCATGTGCATGGAGGGTTTGTCTTCAATGCTCTGGTTCTGATCAACACAGGGCCAAAATTTCAGTACTTTTCTGTCTCTGTCATCCTGTCTCTCTGACTGTCTCTACGTGCCTTCTTCACTGGGCCCTTATGGAAGTCAGTGTATGCATCATTAACTCGGACTTCCTGGTGTTGAAATTTTCATTTCTTTGCCCTTTGGATTATTCAGTCTCCTCCATATGGCATAGTACATTGGGGAACTGAGGAGACAGCATTCCTGCTGCAGGTAACAGGCATATGTCCATCTCCAGCTGCAGCTGTCCAGGCCCTCTGTGCTTGACTCCCATTGTCCAGGGCCCTGAGGCTGAAACTCAGCCTAAATGTAGCCCTCCTCAATTTCCTGCACCACATCCTTGTCCTTATTCCATGAGATCCCATGTCAAAAGAAGTGAAACTCTATCCCCCTGGCACACACATTGTGCTTTCCCTCTATTGTGCCGAATGTAAAGTGTCTGTGGTACGGATGTCCACACTAGTGTCCAGATTTTCCACGCAAAACGGAAGCTTCCAGGGTTCTGAAGAGGGTGTTTTGATGGCTGTGAAATGTCTTTTCCAAGTGCCTCATGGGGCTTCAAATCCTTTTGAAACCTGAAGTTCTTTCTTGTATCTAGGGAATATTCTCACCTCTGGGCTGAATGCCCTCCCAACTAGGAGCACAGCTATCTGGGGTCAGGAGGTCTACCAGCCTGCTAGCTCCTGGATGGTTTCCTGTGTATTATGTCCTCAGGTGCCAAGTCGTACCAGGTGTTTCCAATAGCCTTTATTAGCAGCAGCCAGGCCCTAAAGTGAGCGGCAGGGCTGTGATCTCCACTGGAAATTCCTAATTCAGCCAATGGAGGCATCCATCTTCATTTGTCTCTCCATAGCAAGGGCCTGGGGAGTTTCTGCTTCCTGCAAGCATAGCGACTATGTATGGGACACTCATGGATGCCTACTTCAGGGAATCTCTCTGAGTGTGATGTGTGGACACGAGGACACCATGATCAGAGATTGTGAGGCCACAGGAGCAATTACCTTAGCAGGACCCAAAGGGGAGATGTAAGCGGCCGGTTCATCCACTATTGTTTGGTCAAACACAGTTCCCATCTATGTTGAGACACAGCTCTTTCTGGGTTCTTTCTGGCCTTGTAATATGCTGTCCACTGAGAAGTGGACTGAGAGCCTGAAGGCTGAGTATGCAGCCAAACGTGACTTGACAGGGTCCTGCCCATGAATTCTGAGGGGTGCCCCAGCATCCCCCGTTGGCAGTGTTTGGATGATAGTGAGGCATGAGATTGAATTGGGAACTCAGGAGAGCGAGACATGAGAGTCCCTTTGCATATGCATTCTTCCTTAGCCATAATCTGGGCTAGCTGGCTGCCCTAACCAGTTAGGTTCTCTGTACATAAGTTGCAGGTGAGGCTGACTCCCTTGCCATCCTTGCTCTGAGACTAAAATACGTGAGTTCTGAGCACACACAGTCACAAACACATAGACAGACAGACACACAGACACACACACACACACATTACTGTCAGGTCTGGTAGTACAGCATATGGTGAAAGCTAGGGCTGTCTGGGGTCTCTGGGCATGACAGCTGCTGCCTTACAATCTCTACAAGCCAGCTTTGAACCTGTCATCAATGAACACAGTGTAGGAGGTATTTGAATTCTGAGAAACTGAAGAGGGAGAGGTTTTTGCCCCGAGGCTTGCACTGGGAACTACCAGATGCACTGTGTCTGTTGCCAGACTAGGAAACTTGTGGTGGCTGTACATGTGGAGAGTCTCCTTGATGAATTCCTTCTCGAGCCTTTTTCGCTACGTCCCATTGGAGCTGCTTATAGCTAATGATTTTGAGATTCTAATCCTTTGGACAATTCTTTTCCTGATGCACAGTTTCTCTCCATGTTTTAGCATTCAACTGTCTGAATGTCATATTGAATCCATTGTAGAAAATGACTACATCAGTGTCTCTCTCTCTCTCTCTCTCTCTCTCTATATATATATATATATATATATATATATATATATATGTAACATGTATAGTTCTGAAAATATTTTTAGCTAGAGACCTGCACAGCTCTGGATTAGGGTAGTAAAGTGGATACACCTGGCCCTTCTGAGCCACAGTCATGAGAGACATCTCACAGAGCCATATCGTTTATCACTCTACAAATCTCTCTCAGCACAAACTACCTCTGCCAGATCATCTACTTCACTCTTGCTCATTTTGTCCACCGAGTCCTATCCAAAAACTGTAAATCAAAGAAGAAATAGACATAGTGCAGTTCCCTGCACACAAGTCAGGCTGAGGCTGGACCAGGAAGATGCAATACGCCAGCCTGCATCTTGGCTAGAGCATCACTAAGACTACTTCCAATTTGGAGATGCAGGGACAGTTTTTGAGGGTGGGCTTCAGCCAAGTGTTGCTTCTCAGAGTGCCTAATACCTAGATGTTCTAAGTGTTACCTTTCCTCAAAAACATAAAATAGCAATGCCACTTGTAAGAAGTATGCATGGGCATGGCTGGTTTGTCTTCAGTGCTCTGGCACTGATTAACACAGGGCCAGAATTTCAGTCCTTTTTTGTCTCTGTCATTCTGTCTCTCTGACTGTCTCTATGTGCCTTCTTCCCTGGGCTCTTACTGGAAGTCAGTGCATGCATCATGAACTCAGTCATCCTGGTATTGAAATTTTCGTTCCTTTGCCCTTTGCATTATTTAGTCTCCTGCACATGGTGTAGTACAGAGGGGAACTGCTGAGACAGTGTTGCTACTGCAGGTTTAAGGCATATGTCCATTTGGAGCTGCAGCTGTCCAGGCCCTCTATGCTTGACTTCCATTCTCCAGGGCCTTGAGGCTGACACTCAGCCTAAATGAAGCCCTCCTCACCTTCCTGCACAGTGTCCTTGTCCTTATTTCATGAGAGCCCAGGTGAAGAGAAGTGAAACTCTATCCCCCTGGCAAACACATTGTGCTTTCCCTCTATTAAGCCAAATGTAAAGTATCTGTGGTACTGATGTACACACCAGTGTCCAGACTTTCCACGGAAAACAGAAGCTTCCAGGGTTCAGAAAGAGGGTGTTATGATGGCTGTGAAATGTGTTTTCCAAGTGCCTCATGGGGTTTCAAATCCTTTTGAAACCTGATGTTCTTTCTTGTATAAGGGAATAATCTCACCTCTGGCCAGAAGGGCTGCCCAACTCAGAGCACAGCTATCCCAGGTCAGGAGGTCTGCCAGCCTGCTAGCTCATGGAGGGATTCCTTAGTATGTCCTTAGGGCCCATGTGGTAACAGGTGTTTCCAATTGCCTTTATTAGCAGCAGCCAGGCCCTCAGGTGAGGTGCGGGGCTGTGATCTCCACTGGAAACTCTGAATTCAGCCAATGGAGGCATCCATCATTCTTTTGTCTGTCTATAGCAAGGGCCCGGGGAGTTTGTGATTCCTGCAAGCAGAGCGACTTTGTATGGGACACTCATGCATGCCTACTTCTGGGAATCTCTCTGAGTGTGATGAGTGGACACCAGTACACCATGATCAGGTATTGTGAGGCCACAGGAACAATTGCCTTAGCCGCACCCAATGGGTAGGTGTAAGGGACCGGGTTCATTCACTATTGCTGGGTCAAACACAGTTCCCATCTATGTTGAAGCACAGCTCTTTCTGGGTACTTTCTGTGCTTGTAAACTGCTGTCCTGAGCAGGGGATGAGAGCCTGGAGGCTGACTATGCAGCCAAACATGACTGGACAGGGTCCTGCCCCTGAAATCTAAGGGGTGCCCCAGCTTCCCCCGTTGTCAGTGTTTGGATGATAGATAGTGAGGCATGGGATTGAATAGGGAACTCAGGAGATTTAGACATGAGAGTCCATTTGCATATGCATTCTTGCTTAGCCAGAATCTGGGCTAGCTGGCTTGCCTTGACCAGCTAGGTTCTCTGTACATAAGTTGCAGGTGAGGCTGGCTACCTTGACACCCATTCTCTGAGACTACTACAGGTGAGCTCTGAGTACACACAGACACACACAGTCAGACAGACAGACAGACAGCCACACATTACTGTCAGGTCTGGCAGTACAGCATATGATGAAGACTGGGGCTTGTTTGTGAGGAAAGCTTAAACTTAGAACATCTAGGTCTTACCCAACTCTGAGAAGCAACACTTGGCCAGCAGCCCACTCTCCAAAACTGCCCTCGCCTCTCCAAATTGGAAGTAGTCTTAGTGATGCTCCAGCCAAGATGCAGGCTGGCGTATTGCATCTCCCTGGTACAGCCTCAGTCTGTCTTGTGTGCAGGGAACTGCACTATGTCTATTTCTTCTTTGATTTACAGTTTTGGGATAGGACTCGGTGGAAAAAAAGAGCGAGAGGGAAGTAGATCATTTGAGAGTGGTACTTTGTGCTGAGAGAGATTTGTAGAGTGACAAGAGGTATAGGAATGGCTCTGTGAGATGTCTCTCATAACTCTGGATTAGAAGGGCCAGGTGTATCCGCATTACTACAATAATCCAGAGCTGTGCAGGTCTCTAGGTAAAAAAATATTTTCAGACCTCTACATGTGATTCTGTTGTTGTCTCTGTCTCTCCCTCACTCACACACACACACAAACACACACTCATACAGTCACACATGCACACATCCACAGAGGCACAGGCACAAAGGGAGTTATACACATGCTCACTGGACAGCTTCTGCAAGGCCCCCAGCCAGCCAGAGAATGTGAGAGTTAGAGAAGGCGAGAAGAGAAATAGATGAGTTGGAAAGAGACCAGAATTCAAAAATCTCCTACACTGTGTTCATTGATGACAGGTTCAAACCTGGCTTGTAGAGATTGTAAGGCAGCAGCTCTCATGCCCACAGACTCCAGACAGCCCCAGTCTTCACCATATGCTGTACTACCAGACCTGACAGTAAAGTGTGTGTTTGTGTCTGTGGGTCTGTCTGTGTGTGTCTATGTGTGCTCAGAGCTCACCTAAAGTGGTCTCAGAGCATGAGCGTCAAGGTAGCCAGCCTCACCTGCAACTTATGTACAGAGAACATAGATGGTCAGGGCAAGCCAGCTAGCCCAGATTCTGGGTAAGCAAGAATGCCAGAGAACAATGTGGAAGCCCAAGACCCCATTTTGAGCCCCTGGTCACCACTTACCGAATTAGGGAAAAGCTGGGCTAGTGGCAAATCAGAGGTTCCGCTGTCTCTCTGTCTCTCTTCCTGCTGAGCACGGGGATTCACAAACTCCCAGTAGAGTCATCCCAGACAAAGAGAGAAACCCCTTCCAATTGCAAAGCCAAATGGGGGATCCCCCCACCCCACAGGAAAGAACAGATGTCTAGGGCACTCTACGTCAATCCAATCTTGCTGTCCATGGGCCACAAATCCCAGAGACTTGCTCATTCCACAGAATCACTACACTCAACTATGGGCTTTGATGCCACACAGCAGAATGCAGCTGAGCTCCCCCATGCCACTCCTCTTTGAATCTACACAGAAAATTACACACAGCATGGGAATAGCAAAGGAAAGAACCCATCTGAGGACCACCTGGGAGAATGCACAACAGTGTCCAGAATATCCAATGTGACACTCATATTTGAACAACCACTTGTGCAGTGGAAACTTCCTTTGTCATAGCACAACCCAGTTCCTAAGACCCTGCGTCAGGAATAAAGTAACAACAGCAGTAATCATAACTGAAACACACTTATGTACACTTACACACAATCACACACACACCCTCCCACAGAGACGCACACACTTTTCCTTGAAATAACGTGGATTGGTGTTGCTATTTTGCACTCAAGTAAAAGGTCAAAGTTTCATGGGTGGATGGGAGAAGTGTTAAGTTTCTGGCATATGAAGGTGAGAAGTGCCTAGAGAAGATCGATAGTTACTTGCACAATGAAGGGAGCATGGGTTGGAGACACAGCTGTTGGAGATGCCAGGGAACTATGTGGAAGCCCAGCAAATATATTGTGTGTCAAATTTCCCGTCAATTATAAGAGAAAATCTACCAGGCAGAAGAAATGACCCCTCATGTGATATGGGACTAAATAAATAAATAAATATGCAAATAAATGGGGATGATCTAGGAGGATTTGAAAAAAATAAAAAATAAAAACAAAAACCACAGGAAGACCTGATTACAGCAGACATATAGAAAACATCTGCTGAGAAACAGAGGGCTGCTTCAAAAATTCCCTGACACTTCAGGGTCCAGGCAAATTAAGATTTCTGGAGAATGAAAAGAAACACATACGTATTGAAGCTTACACTAGAGAAAGAAGGCAAGTTCTGTACTATGATAATTACAATAAGGATGCTGATAGAAAGGCTATTGGAAATGCTCCTGGAAGGTTTATAATTTATAATTGTAGTGAATCCTGCTCCAACTATGTGACTAATTATTTGTGTATAAGGAGGTTGTTATAAATGTGGTAATTCTGCATTAAGATCAAATAAAAAGGTCAAAAATTCTAAAAATGACTGATATCTATATATATGTATATATGTACATATATGTATGTGTTTCTTTATTATAAACTATGAGGAATACTGGCATGGCTATGAGGAGATAGAGTATGTTTTGTGACATAGAGACTTACAAAGCTGAGGCTCCAGAAACCTAGGTGAAATCGCCAACAAAACAAGCTAGAGCTCAGCAGTGCCCTGGTGACTCTCTTTTTATATCTGGGCCTGTCAGTAAAATAATATATAAGTAAAATATTAATGAGTGCAGACAGAGTGAGTGAGAGCATGTGAGAGTCAGAGACAGAGCAGGCAAGAAGAGATATAGAAGAGTTGAAAAGACACCAGAAGTGAAAACCTCCCACACTGTGTTCATTGATGACAGGTTCAAACCTACTTTGTTGAGATTGTAATGCAGCAGTCTCATGTCCACAGACCCCAGACAACCCCAGCCTTCATGATATGTGTGTTGTATTTATGACAGGAAATGTATTGTGAGTGTAAACTTCCCTTCAATTATAAGAGAAAAATCTATCAAGCAGAAGAAATGACCCCTCATGTAATATAGGACTAAATAAATAAATATGCATATAAATGGGGATGATCTAGGAGGATTTGAAAAGAATGAAAAATAAAAACAAAAAGCACAAGAAGACCTGATTACAGCAGAAACATAGATACCATCTGCTGAGAATCAGAGGGCTGCTTCACAAATTCCAAGACACTTCAGAGTCCAGGGAAATTAAGATTTCAGGAGAATGAAAAGAAACTCATATGTATTGAAGCTTACGCTAGAGAAAGGAGGTGAGTTCTGTACTATGATAATTACAATAAGGATGCTGATAGAAATTCTATTAGAATTGCTACTGGAAGGTTCTATTATTTATAATTGTATTTAGTCCTGCTCCAGCTATGTGGCCAATTATTAATGAAAAGGAAGCTAAATGTGTTAATTCTGATTTAGATCAATTACATAGGTTGATAATTCCAAAAATGGCATATATATATATATATATATATATATATATATATATATATATATGTCTTTATTATAAACTCTGAGAGATACTGCCATGGATATGAGGAGACAGAATATGGCTTGTGTCAGAGAGAATTACAAAGCTGAGGCTCAAGTAGCCTTGATGAAAACACCAACAAAAAAAAGCCAGAGCTCAGCAGGTATATATGGGCCTCTTTGTATATATGGGCCTGTCAATAAAATAAGGATATAAGTAAAATATTACTGAGTGCAGACAGAGTGAGTGAGAGCCTGTGAGAGTCAGATACAGAGAAGGCTAGAAGGGAAATTGAAGAGCTGGAAATAGACCAGAAGTCAAAACCCCCTAGACTGTGTTCATTCATGACAGGTTCAAACCTGGCTTGTAGAAATTGTAAGGCAGCAGCTCTAATGCACACAGACCCAAGACAACCCAAGCCTTCACCATATTTGTGTAGTATTTGCCCCAGGAAATGTATTGTGCGTCAAAAGGTCCCTTCAATTATAAGGTAAAATCTATGAAGCAGAAGAAATGACCCCTCATGTGATACCTGACTAAATAAATAAATATGCAAATAAATGGGGATGATCTAGGAGGACTTGAAAAAATTTAAAAAATGAAAACAAACACCACAAAAAGACCTGATTACAGCAGAAACATAGAAACCATCTGCTGAGAAACAGAGGGCTGCTTCAAAAATTTCCTAACACTTCAGGGTCCAAGGAAATTAAGATTTCCAGAAAAAGAAAACAAACACATAGGTACTGAAGCTTATACTAGAAAAAGGAGGGAAGTTCTGGGCTCTGATAATTACAATAAGGATGCTGAGGGAAACACGATTAGAAACTCTACTGGAAAGTTCTATTATTTATATTTGAATTAAATGCTGTGCCAACTATATGGCTAATTATTTCTAAAAACTAGGCTGTTATAAATGTGGTAATTCTGAATTAATGTCAAATACATAGGTCGACAATTCTAAAAATGACAGATATATAAATATATATATATATATATATATGTATGTATATCTTTATTAAAAACTCTGAGTGATACTGGCATAGAAATGAGGAGACAGAATATGGCTTGTGTCAGAAATACTTACAAACTGAGGCTCCTGTAGCCTAGGTGAAATAGCCAACACAACAAGCCAGAGCTCAGCAGTGCTCTGGTAACTCTCTTTGTATATCTGGGACTGTTAGTAAAATAAGTATATAAGTAAAATATTAATGATTGAAGACAGTGTGTGAGAGCATGTGAGAGTTAGGGACAGAGAAGGCAAGAAGAGAAATAGATGAGTTGGAAAGAGACCAGAATTCAAAAACCTCCTACACTGTGTTCATTCATGACAGGTTCAAACCTGGCTTGTAGAGATTATAGGTAGCAGCTCTCATGCCCACAGACCCCAGACAACCCAAACCTTCACCATATGTGTGTAGTATTTCCCCAGGAAATGTATTTTGCGTCAAAAGTTCCCTTCAATTATAAGAGAAAATCTATCAAGCAGAAGAAATGACCACTCATGTGATACCTAACTAAATAAATAAATATGCAAATAAATGGGGATGATCTAGGAGGACTTGAAAAAAATAAAACAAAAATAAAGACAAAAACCCCAAGATGACCTGATTACAGCAGAAACATAGAAACCATCTGCTGAGAAACAGAGGGCTGCTTCAAAAATTCCCTAACACTTCAGGGTCCAGGGAAATTAAGATTTCTGGAAAAAGAAAACAAACACATACTTATTGAAGCTTACACTAGAAAAAGGAGGGAAGTTCTGGGCTAAGATAATTACAATAAGCATGCTGATAGAAACACGATTAGAAATGTTACTGGAATGTTCTTTTATTTATAATTGTACCAAATTCTGCTCCAACTATATGGCCAATTATTTCTGAAAAACTAGGCTGTTATAAATGTGGTAATTCTGAATTAAGGTCAAATACATAGGTAGACAATTCTAAAAATGACAGATATATAAATATATATGTATATATATATGTATATCTTTATTATAATCTCTGAGTGATACTGGCATGGAATCGAGGAGAATATGGCTTGTGTCAGAAAGACTTACAAACTGAGGCTTCAGTAGCCTAGGTGAAATCGCCAACACAACAAGCCAGAGATCAGCAGTGCTCTGGTAAATCTATTTGTATATCTGGGACTGACAGTAAAATAATTATATAATTAAAATATTAATGAGTGAAGACAGAGTGTGTGAGAGCATGTGAGAGTTAGGGACAGAGAAGGTGATAAGAGAAAAAGATGAGTTGCAAAGAGACCAGAATTCAAAAACCTCCTACACTGTGTTCATTGATGACAGGTTCAAACCTGGCTTGTAGAGATTGTAAGACAGCAGCTCTCAAGCCCACAAACCACAGACAGCCCCAGCCTTCACCATTTGCTGTACTACCAGACCAAACAATAATGTGTGTGTGTGTGTGTGTTTGTGTGTCTGTGTGTGTCTGTGTGTGCTCAGAGCTCAGCTGTAGTAGTCTCGGAGCATGGCTGTCAAGGTAGCCAGCCTCACCTTCAGCTTGTTTACAGAGAACCTAGCTGTTCAGGGCAAGCCAGCTAGCCCTGACTCTGGCTAAGCAAGAATGCCAGAGAAGTATGTGGATGCCCAGGACCCCATTTTGAGCCCCTGGTCACCACTTACCCAGCTAGGGAAAAGCTGGACTACTGGCAAATCAGAGCTGCAGCTATCTCTCTGTCTCTCTTCCTGCTTGGGCCCTGCTCTCTCAATTTATGACTGTTTCCTTCTCCTTAATAAGAAAGTTACAAATGATGTACAGAAATACAGGGAAAGTGGCAAAAATTAACCCCGTGCAAACTATTACATGTAACTGTTGACTGTAAACCATTCCTCCCCCATGAAAGAAGAGAATATATATTTGTGAGGTTAAAAACATTGTAGGTTAAATAGGGAACATTCTTTAGAGCCATGCAATACTAATCCATTGTGCATTGGATGTCACTGTCAATAACAGTGCAGTAGTAGTTGTAGTAGTGTGTAGTATCTGCAAAAGGAAATGTATTGTGTGTCAAAAGTTCCCTTCAACTATAAGAGAAAATCTACCAGGCAGAAGAAATGACCCCTCATGTGATTTCAGACTAAATATATACATAACATGCAAATATATGGGGATGATCTAGGAGGATTTGAAAAAATAACAAAATAATAATAACCACAGGAAGACCATAGGTCGACAATTCTAAAAATGACAGATATATATATGTATATGGATGTATATCTTTATTATAAAGTCTGAGAGATACTTCATGGATATGAGGAGACAGAATATGGCTTGTGTCAGAGAGACTTACAAAGCTGAGGCTCCAGTAGCCTAGGTAAAATCACCAACAAAACAAGCCAGAGCTCAGCAGTGCTCTGGCAACTCTCTTTGTATATCTGGGCCTGTCAATAATATAAGGATATAAGTAAAATATTACTGAGTGCAGACAGAGTGAGTGAGAGCCTGTGAGAGTCAGAGACAGAGAAGGTGAGAAAAGAAATAGAGTAGTTGGAAATAGACCAGAAGTCAAAAACTCCCTAGACTGTGTTCATTCATGACAGGTTCTAACCTGAGTTTAGAGATTGTAAGGCAGCAGCTCTAATGTCCACAAACCCCAGACAACCCAAGCATTCACCATATGTGTGTAATATTTGCCCCAGGAAATGTATTGTGCGTCAACAGTTCCCTTCAATTATAAGAGAAAATATATCAAAAAGAAGAAATGACCCTCATGTGATACCTGACTAAATATATAAATATGCCAGCAATCTCATTGGCCAGTGTGCTTGGACACGCCCAGGAGAGTCCGGGCACCTAGTCAGTGATTAGCCAGCGGCCTTGAGCACCTCCAACACGGCCTTGGAGCAGGCACATTGGGCAGCCTCTGGAAGGCCCGCCCACCAGCCACATCAGCTCGACTCTGATTGGCCTGTTGTCCCAGGGACACGACCCATCCAGCCCGAGAATGTGAGAGTTAGAGAAGGCGAGAAGAGAAAAAGATGAGTTGGAAAGATACCAGAATTAAAAAACCTCCTACACTGTGTTCATTGATGACAGGTTCAAAGCTGGCTTTTAGAGATTGTAAGGCACCAGCTCTCATGCCCACAGACCCCAGGCAGCACCAGTCTTCACCATATGCTGTACTACCAGACCTGACAGTAATGAATGTGTGTGTGTGTGTCTGTCTCTGTGTGTGTCTGTGTGTGCTCAGAGCTCACCTGTAGTTGTCTCAGAGCATGGGTGTCAAGGTAGTCAGCCTTACCTGCAACTTATGTACATAGAACCTAGCTGGTCTGGGAAAACCACCTAGCCCAGATTCTGGCTAAGCAAGCATGCCAGAGAACTATGTGGAAGCCCAAGACCCCATTTTGAGCCTCCAGTCACCACTTACCCAATTAGGGAAAAGCTGAGCTAGTGGCAAAGCAGAGCTGCAGCTGTCTCTCTGTCTCTCTTCCTGCTTCGGCCCTGCTCCCTCAATTTATGACGGTTTCCTTCTCAATAGGAAAGTTACAAAAATGTACAGAAATACAGGGAATGTGGGAAAAATTACCCCCGTGCAAACTATTACATGTAACTGTTGACTGTAAAACATTCCTCCCCCAAGAAAGAACAGAATATATATTTGTGAGGTTAAAAACATTGTAGGTTAAATAGGGAACATTCTTTAGTGCCATGCAATACTAATCCATTGTGCATTGGATGTCACTGTCAAAAACAGTGCAGTAGTAGCTTTAGTAGTGTGTAGTATCTGCAAAAGGAAATGTATTGTGTGTCCAAAGTTCCCTCAATTATAAGATAAAATCTATCAGGCAGAAGAAATGACCCCTCTTTTGATATCGGACTAAATATATAAATAAATATGCGAATATATTGGGATGATCTAGGAAGATTTGAAAGAATAAAAAATAATAATCACCACAGGAAGACCATAGGTCGACAATTCTAAAAATGACAGATATATATGTTTATTTATATATGTATACGGATATATATCTTTATTTTAAAGTCTGATCAGATACTGCCATGGATATGAGGAGACAGAATACGGCTTGTGTGAGAGAGACTTACAAAGCTGAGGCTCCAGTAGCCTAGGTAAAATCACCAACAAAACAAGCCAGAGCTCAGCAGTGCTCTGGCAACTCTCTTTGTATATCTGGGCCTGTCAATAAAATAAGGATATAAGTAAAATATTACTGAGTGCAGACAGAATGAGTGAGAGCCTGTGAGAGTCAGAGACAGAGAAGGAGAGAAAAGAAATAGAGGAGTTGGAAATAGACCAGACGTCAAAAACCCCCTAGACTGTGTTCATTCATGACAGGTTCAAACGTGGGTTGTAGAGATCGTAAGGCAGCAGCTCTAATGCCCACAGACCCCAGACAACCCAAGCCTTCACCATATTGTGTAGTATATGCCCCAGGAAATGCATTGTGCGTCAAGAGTTCCCTTCAAATATAAGAGAAAATATATCTTGCAGAAGAAATGACCCTCATGTGATACTGACTAAATAAATAAATATGCAAATAAACGGGGATGATTTAATGGTCTTAAAAAAATAAAAATAATGAAAACAAAAACCACAAGAAGACCTGATTACAACAGAAACATATAAATCATCTGCTGAGAAACAGAGGGCTGCTTCAAAAATTCCCTAACACTTCAGGGTCCATGGAAATTAAGATTTCCAGAAAAAGAAAACAAACACATACATATTGAAGTTACATTAGAATAAGGAGGGAAGTTCTGGGCTATGATAATTACAATAAGGATGCTGATAGAAACACGATTAGAAATGCTACTGGAAGGTTCTATTATTTATAATTGTATTGAATCCTGCTCCAACTATATGGCCAATTACTTCTGAAAAACTAGGCTGTTATAAATTTGGTAATTCTGAATTAAGGTCAAATACATAGGTAGACAATTCAAAAAATGACAAATGTATAAATATATATGTATATATATATATATATATATATATATATATATATATATATATGTATATCTCTATTATAAACTCAGTGATACTGGCATGGAAAGGAGGAGACAGAATATGGCTTGTGTCAGAAAGAATTACAAACTGAGGCTCCAGTAGCCTAGGTGAAATCGCCAACACAACAAGCCAAAGCTCAACAGTGCTCTGTTAACTCTCTTTGTTATCTGGGCCTGTCACTAACAGTTTTGGGATAGGTCTCGGTGGACAAAAAGATCAAGAGGGAAGTAGGTGATTTGGCAGCTGTAGTTTGTGTTGAGAGAAAATTGTAGAGTGACAAGAGGTAAACGAATGGCTATGTGAGATGTCTCTCATGACTGTGGCTCAGAAGGACAAGGTGTATCGCAAAAGCAGAGCTGTGGACATCTCTAGCCAAAATATATTTTCAGACATGTACATGATATATATATATATATATATATATATATATATATATATATATATATATATATATATATAGAGAGAGAGAGAGAGAGAGAGGGAGAGAGAGAGAGAGAGAGAGAGTGAGAGAGAGAGAGAGAGAGGGCAAGACACTGATGTAGTCATTTTCTACAATGGATGCGATGTGACATTCAGACGATTGATTGTTAAAACCTGGAGAGAAACTGTGCATCAGGAAAAGAATTGTCCAAAGGAGTAAATTCTCCAAATCATTAGCTATATGCAGCTCCAAAGGGACCTAGCTAAAAACGCTCGAGAAGGAACTCATCCAGGAGACTCTCCACATGGACAGGCACCACAAGTTTCCTAGTCTGGCAACACACACAGGGCAGCTGCTAGTTCCCAGTGCAAGCGTCAGGGCAAAAACCTCTCCCTCTTCAGTGTCTTTACATCTGAAAATAAGAAAAGTGACCAAGGGACAAGGAGAGCTACAATGGTGTCAATATTGAGCTGTAAATCACAATGTGCCAAGTGTTTTGCACAAAATCACCTGTGCAACAGTTATTCTGTTGTTCTCTCTCTCTCCCTCCCTCACACACACACACACACACTCACAAATACACACTCTCACAGTTACACACACGCACACATCCACAGAGGCACAGGCACAAACGGAGTTATACACATGCACACTAGACAGTTTCTGCAAGGCAGGGCCCTGGGCTGAACTCTGCTTCGCACTTCCTGGAAGCACACCCAGCCTTTTAAGGCCAGCTCTGAGCTCCCATTGTCGGGCTTACTTCAGAAGGCCCGCAGACAGGGCACCAGCCATGCTCTGATAGGCCAGAGGCCTAGGCCACGCCCAGAACCCCTGCCAGCAATATCATTGGCCAGTGAGCTAGGACACGCCCAGGAGTGTCAAAGCCCCTAGTCAGTGATTGGCCAACAACATTGAGCACTGCCCACACGGACCTGGAGCATGCTCATTGGGCAGCCTCTGGAAGGCCCGTGCACCAGCCACTTCTGCTGGAAAGAGATGAGAATTCAAAAACCTCCTACACTGTGTTCATTGATGACAGGTTCAAAGCTGACATGTAGAGATTGTAAGACAGCACCTCTCATGCCCAAAGACCCCAGGGAGTCCGAGCCTTCACCATATGCTGTTCTACCTGACCTGACAGTCATGTGTGTGTGTGTGTCTGTCTGTCTGTCTGTCTGTGTGTGCTCAGAGCTCACCTATAGTAGTCTCAGAGCATGGCTGGGAAGGTAGCCAGCCTCACCTGCAACTTATGTACAGAGAACCTAGCTGGTCAGGGCAAGCCAGCTAGCCCAGATTCTGGCTAAGCAAGAATGCACATGCAAAGGGATACTCATGTCTCCCTCTCCTGAGTTCCCAATTCAATCTCATGCCTCACTATCATCCAAACACTGCCAAGGGGGTAAGCTGGTGCACCCCTCAGAATTCAGGGACAGGAGCCTGCCCAGTCACGTTTGGCTGCCTACTCAGCCTCCAGACTCTCAGTCCACTGCTCAGGGCAGCAGATTACAAGCCCAGAAAGAACCCAGAAAGAGCTGTGTTTCAACATAGATGGGAACTGTGTTTGACCAAACAATAGTGGATGAACCTGGCCCCTCACACCTACCCTTTGGGTCCGGCTAAGGCAATTGCTCCTGTGGCCTCACAATCCCTGATCATCGTTTCCTGGTGTCCACACATCACACTCAGAGATTCCCAGAAGAAGGCATGCATGAGTGTCCCAATCAAAGTCGCTCTGCTTGCAGGAAGCACAAACTCCCCGGGACCTTGCTATAGAGAGACAAAAGGAAGATGGATGTCTCCATTGGATGAATTCTGAGCTTCCAGTGGAGATCACAGCCCCGCCCCTCACCTGAGGGCCTGGATGCTGCTAATAAAGGCAATTAGAAACACCTGTTACCACTTGGGGCCTGAGGACATACTCAGCAATCACTCCAGGAGCTAGCAGGCTGGCATACCTCCTGACCCCGGGATAGCTGTGCATCTAGTTGGGAGGTGAGAATATTCCCTAGATACAAGAATGAATTCAGATTTCAAAAGGATTTGAAACCCCAGGAGGCACTTGGAGAAGACATTTCACAGCCATCAAAACACCCTCTTTCTTAACCCTTGAAGCTTCCATTTTGCGTGGAAAATCTGGACACTGGTGTGGCCATCAGTACCACAGATCCTTTACATTCGGCCCAATAGAGGGAAAGCACTACGTGTGTGCCAGGGTGGTAGAGTTTCACTTCTCTTGACCTGGGCTCTCATGGAATAAGGACAAGGATGCTGTGCGAGAAACTGAGGAGGCTGCATTTAGCCTGAGTGTCAGCCTCAGGGCCCTGGAGAATGGGAGTCAAGCACAGAGGGCCTGGACAGCTGCAGCTGGAGATGGACATATGCCTGTTACCTGCAGCAGGATCACTGTGTCCTCAGATCCCCACTGTTTACGCTATATGCAGGAGATTAAGTAATCCAGAGGGCAAAGAAAGGAAAATTACAACACCAGGAAGACCGAGATCACGATGCATGCACTGAATTCCACGAAGGGTCCAGGGAAGAAGGCACACAGAGACAGTCATACAGACAGAATGACAGTGACTGACAAGTACAGAAATTCTGACCCTGGGTTGATCAGTGCCAGAGCACTGAAGACAAACCCTCAATGCCCATGCATACTTCTTACAAGTGGCATTGTTATTTTATGTTTGTGAGGAAAGGTTACACTTAGAACATCTAGGTCTTAGCCCACTCTGAGAAGCAACACTTGTCCTGCAGCCCACTCTCCAAAACTGCCCTTGCCTCTCCAAATTGGAAGTAGTTTTAGTGATGCTCCAGCCACGATGGAGGCTGGCGTATTTCATCTCCCTGGTCCAGCCTCAGCCTGTCCTGTGTGCAGGGAACTGCACTATGTCTATTTATTCTTTGATTTACAGTTCTGGGATAGGACTCCCAGGACAAAATGACCAAGAGGGAAGTAGATGATTTGGTAGCTGTAGTTTGTGCAGAGAGATTTGTAATGTGACACAAGGTAAAAAATTGCTCTGTGAGATGTCTCTCATGTCAGTGGCTCAGAAAGACCAGGTGTAACCGCATTACTACCCGAATCCAGAGCTGTGCAGGTCTCTAGCTAAAATATATTTTCAGATCTCTCCATGTTATATATATATATATACAGAGAGAGAGAGAGATAGCAAGACACTGATGTAGTCATTTTCTACAATGGATGCGATGTGACATTCAGACAATTGATTGCTAAATCTGGAGAGAAATTGTGCATCAGGAAAAAAATTGTCCAAAGGAGTAAAATCTCCAAATCATTAGCTATATGCAGCTCCAACGGGACATAGCGAAAAACGCTTGAGAAGGAACTCATCCCGGAGACTCTCCACATGGACAGGCACCACAAGTTTCCTAGTCTGGCAACACACACAGGGCAACTGCTAGTTCCCAGTGAAAGCCTCAGGGCAAAAACCTCTCCCTCTCAGTGTCTTTACATATCAAAATAAGAAAGTGACCAAGGGCCAAGGAGAGCTACAACAGTGTCAATATTGAGCTGTAAATCAGAATGTGCCAAGTGTTTTGCACAAAATCACCTGTGCCACAGTGATTCTGTTGTTCTCTCTCTCTCACCCTCCCTCACACACAGACACACACAGACACACAAACACACACTCTCACAGTTACACACACGCACACATCCACAGAGGCACAGGCACACACGGAGTTATACACATGCATACTGGACAGCTTCTGCAAGGCAGGGCCCTGGGTGAACCCTGCTTCGCACTTCCTGGAAGCACGCCCAGCCTTTTAAGGCCAGCTCTGAGCTCCCATTGTCGGGCTTACTTCAGAAGGCCCGCAGACAGGGCACCAGCCATGCTCTGATATGCCAGAGGCCTAGGCCATGCCCAGAACACCTGCCAGCAATATCATTAGCCAGTGTGCTAGGACACGCCCAGGAGTGTCAAGGCCCCTAGTCAGTGATTGGCCAGCAACATTGAGTCCGCCCACATGGCCCTGCAGCATGCTCATTGGGCAGCCTCTGGAAGACCAGCCCACTAGCCACTTCTGCTGGAAAGAGATGAGAATTCAAAAACCTCCTACACTGTGTTCATTGATGACAGGTTCAAATCTGGCAGATAGAGATTGTAAGGCAGCAGCTCTCATGCCCACAGACCCCATACAACCCCAGCCTTCACCAAGTTCTGTGCTATGATAATTACAATGAGGATACTGATAGAAAGGCTATTGGAAACACTCCTAGAAGGTTTATAATTTATAATTGTAGTGAATCCTGCTCCAACTATGTGACCAATTATTTATGAATACGGAGGATGGCTGTTATAAATGTGGAAATTCTGCATTAAGATCAAATAAAAAGGTCAACAATTCTAAAAATGCTAATATATATATGTATATATATATGTACATATATCTAAGTGTATCTTTATTATAGACTCTGAGGGATACTGGCATGGCTATGAGGAGACAGAGTACGGCTTGTGCCAGAGAGACTTACAAAGCTGAGGCTCCAGAAACCTAGGTGAAATCGTCAACAAAACAAGCCAGAACTCAGCAGTGCACTGGTGACTCTCTTGTATATCAGGGCCTGTCAGTAAAATAAGTATATAAGTAAAATAGTAATGAGTTCAGAGTGAGTGAGAGCCTGTGAGAGTCAGAGACAGAGAAGGCAAGAAGAGAAATAGAAGAGTGGGAAAGAGACCAGAAGTCAAAAACTTCCCACACTGTGTTCATACATGACAGGTTAAAACCTGGGTTGTAGAGATTGTAAGGAAGCAGTCTCATGTCCACAACCCCAGAACACACCAGCCTTCACCATATGATGTACTACCAGACCTGACAGTAAACACATTTATAACAGCTTCCTTTTTCATTAATAATTGTCCACCTAGTTGGAGCAGGATTCATTACAATTACAAATAATAGAACCTTCCAGTAGCATTTCTAATAGCATTTCTATCAGCATCCTTATTGTAACTATCATAGTACAGAACTTGCTCCTTTCTCTAGTGTAAGCTTCATTACATATGAGTTTCTTTACATTCTCCTGAAATCTTAATTTCCCTGTACTCTGAAGTATCTCGGAATTTTTGAAGCAGCCCTCTGTTTCAGCAGAAGGTTTCCATTTTCTGCTGTAATCAGGTCTTCTTATTCTTTTTGTTTTGATTTTTCATTTTTTTCCAATCCTCCTATATCTTACCATTTATTTGCATATTTATTTAGTCCTATATTACATGAGGGGTAATTTCTGATAAAGATCAATTAGATAGGTCGACAATTCTATAAATGAGATATATATGTATATATATATATATATATATATATATATATATGTTTATTAAAATGTCTGAGATATACTGCCATGGAAATGAGGAGACAGAATATGGCTTGTGTCATAGAGACTTATAAACCTGTGGCTCCAGTAACCTACGTGATATCACCAAAGAAACAAGCCAGAGCTCAGCACTGCTCTGGTAACTCTCTGTATATCTGGGCCTGTCAGTAAAATAAGTATATAAGGAAAATATCAATCAGTGAAGACAGAGTGTGTGAGAGCATGTGAGAGTTAGAGACAGAGAAGGCGAGAAGAGAAATAGATGAGTTGGAAAGACCAGAAGTAAAAAACCTCCTACACTGTGTTCATTGATGGCAGGTTCAAACCTGGCTTGTAGAGATTGTAAGGCAGCAGCTCTCATGTGCACAGACCCCATACAACCCCAGCCTTCACCATATGATATACTACCAGACCTGACAGTAATGTGTGTGTGTGTGTCTGTCTGTCTGACTGTGTGTGTCTGTGTGTGCTCAGAGCTCACCTATAGTAGTCTCAGAGCATGGGTGACAAGGTAGCCAGCCTCACCTGCAACTTATGTACAGAGAACCAAGCTGGTCAGGGCAAGCCAGCTAGCCCAGATTCTGGCTAAGCAAGAATACACATACAAAGGGACTCTCATGTCTCCCTCTCCTGAGTTCCCGATTCAATCTCATGCCTCACTATCATCCAAACACTGCCAACGGGGGAAGGTGGGGCACCCCTCAGAATTCATGGCATGAGGCTGAGCAGGCAGTCACGTTTGGCTGCCTACTCAGCCTCCAGACTCTCAGTCCACTGCTCAGGGCAGCGGATTACAAGCCCAGAAAGAACCCAGAAAGAGCTGTGTTTCAACATAGATGGGAACTGTGTTTGACCAAACAATAGTGGATGAACCAGGCCCCTCACACCTACCCTTTGGGTCCGGCTAAAGCAATTGCTCCTGTGGCCTCACAATCCGTGATCATGGTGTCCTAGTGTCCACACATCAGACTCAGAGAGATTCCCAGAAGTAGGCATGCATGAGTGTTCCATACAAATTCGCTTTGTTTGCAGGAAGCACAAACCCTCCGAGCCCTTGCTATGGAGAGACAAAAGGAAGATGGATGCCTCCATTGGCAGAATTAGGAGCTTCCACTTGAGATCATGGCCCCGCCCCTCACCTGAGGGCCTGGCTTCTGCTAATAAAGGCAATTGGAAACACCTGTTACCACTTGGGGCCTGAGGACATACTCAGCAATCCCTCCAGGAGCTAGCAGGCTGGCAGACCTCCTGAACCCGGGATAGCTGTGCTCCTACTTGGGAGGGCCTTCGGGCCAGAGGTGAGAATATTCCCTAGATACAAGAAAGAACTTCAGGTTTCAGAAGGATTTGAAACACCAGGAGACACTTGGAAAAGACATTTCACAGCCATCAAAACACCCTCTTTCTGAACCCTGTAAACTTTCGTTTTGCGTGGAAAATCTGGACACTGGTGTGGCCATCAGTACCACAGATCCTTTAAATTCGGCCCAATAGAGGGAAAGCAAAATGTGTGTGCCAGGGTGGTAGAGTTTCACTTCTCTTGACCTGGGCTCTCATGGAATAAGGACAAGGATGCCGTGAAGGAAATTGAGGAGAGCTGCATTTAGTGTGAGTGTCAGCCACAGGGCCCTGGAGAATGGGAGTCAGGCACATAGGGCCTGGACAGCTGCAGCTGGAGATGGACATATGCCTGTTACCTGCAGCAGGAACGCTGTCTCCTCAGTTCCCTATGCAGGAGACTAAGTAATTCAAAGGGCAAAGAAAGGAAAATTTCAACACCAGGAAAACCGAGTTCACGATGCATGCACTGACTTACACGAAGGGTCCAGGGAAGAAGGCACGTAGAGACAGAGAGACAGAATGACAATGACTGAAAAGGACAGAAATTCTGGCCCTGTGTTGATCAGTGCCAGAGCACTGAAGACAAAGCCTCCATGCCCATGCATACTTCTTACAAATGGCATTGTTATTTTATGTTTGTGAGGAAAGGTTACACTTAGAACATCTAGGTCTTAGCCCACTCTGAGAGGCAACACTTGGCCTGTAGCACACTATCCAAAACTGCCCTTGTCTACCAAATTGGAAGTAGTTTTAGTGATGCTCCAGCCAAATGCAGGTTGGCGTATTTCATCTCCCTGTTCCAGCCTCAGTCTGTCCTGTGTGCAGGGAACTGCACTATGTCTCTTTCTTCTTTGATTTACAGTTTTGGGATAGGACTTGGTGGACAAAAAGAGCAAGAGGGAAGTAGATATTTGGCAGCTGTAGTTTGTGCTGAAAGTGATTTGCAGAGGGACAAGAGGTAAACGAATGGCTCTGTGAGATGTCTCTCATGACTGTGGCTCATAAGGGCCAGGTGTATCCTCATTACCACCCAAATCCAGAGCTGTGCAGGTCTCTAGCTAAAATACATTTTAAGACCTCTACATGTTATATATATATATATATATATATATATATATATATATATATATATATAGAGAGAGAGAGAGAGAGAGAGCAAGACACTGATGTAGACATTTTTCTACAATGGATGCAATATGACATTCAGACAATTGATTGCTAAAACCTGGAGTGAAACTGTGCATCAGGAAAAGAATTGTCCAAAGGAGTAAAATCTCAAAATCATTAGCTATATGCAGCTCTAATGGGACCCTGCGAAAAAGGCTCAAGAAGGAACTCATCCAGGACACTCTCCACATGGACAGGCACCACAAGTTTCCTAGTCTGGCAACACACACAGGGCAACTGCTAGTTCCCAGTGAAAGCCTCAGGGAAAAAGCTCTCCCTCTTCAGTGTCTTTACTTATGAAAATAAGAAAAGTGACCAAGGGCCTAGGAGAGCTACAATGGTGTAAATATTGAGCTGTAAATCAGAATGTGCCAAGTGTTTTGCAAAAAATCACCTGTGCCACAGTGATTCTGTTGTTCTATCTCTCTCCCTCACACACACACACACACACACAAACACACACTCTCACAGTTACACACACACACACACACACACACATCGACAGAGGCACAGGCACAAACGGAGTTATACACATGCACACTGGACAGCTTCTGCAAGGTAGGGCCCTGGGCTGAACTCTGCTTCGCACTTCCTGGAAGCACGCCCAGCCTTTTAAGGCTAGCTCTGAGCAACCATTGTCGGGCTTACTTCAGAAGGCAGCTGACAGGGCAACAGCCATGCTCTGATAGGCCAGAGGCCTAGGCTACGCAAAGAATCCCTGCCAGCAATATCATTGGCCAGTGTGCAGGAGACGCCCAGGAGTGTCAAGGACCCTAGTCAGTGATGGGCCAGCAACCTTGATCACCGCCCACACAGCCCTTAGCACGCTCATTGGGCAGCCTCTGGAAGGCCCGCCCACCAGCCACTACTGCTGCAGATGAGAATTCAAAAACCTCCTACACTGTGTTCATGGATGACTGGTTCAAAGCGGGCTTGTAGAGATTGTAAGGCAGCAGACCCCATACAGCTTCATCCTTCACCATATGCTGTACTACCCGACCTGACAGTAATGTGTGTGTGTCTGTCTGTCTGTCTGTCTATCTGTCTGTCTGTCTGTCCATGTGTGTTCAGCGCTCACCTATAGTAGTCTCAGAGCATGGGTGGGAAGGTAGCCAGCCTGACCTGCAACTTATGTACAGAGAACCTAGCTAGTCAAGGCAAGCCAGCTAGCCCAGATTCTAGCTAAGCAAGAATGCACATGCAAAGGGACTCTCATGTCTCAGTGTACTGAGTTCCTGATTCAATCTCATGCCTCATTATCATCCAAACACTGCCAACGGGGTAAACTGGGGCACCCCTCAGAATACAGACGTAGGACCCTGTCCAGTCACGTTTGGCTGCCTACTCAGCCTCCAGACTCTCAGTACACTGCTCAGGGCAGCAGATTACAAGCCCAGAATGAACCCAGAAAGAGCTGTGTCTCAACATAGATGGGAAGTGTGTTTGACCAAACAATAGTGGTTGAACCCAGCCACTTACACCTCCCCCTGGGTCCGGCTAAAGCAATTGATCCTGTGGCCTCACAATTCCTGTACATGGTGTCCAGGTGTCCAGACATCACACTCAGAGAGATTCCCAGAAGTAGGCATCCATGAGTGTCCCATACAAAGTCGCTTTGCTTGCAGGAATCACAAACTCCCCGGGCCCTTGCTATGGAGAGACAAAAGGAAGATGGAATCCTCCATTGGCTGAATTAGGAGTTTCCAGTGGAGATCACAGCCCCACCCCTCACCTGAGGGCCTGGCTGCTGCTAATAAAGGCAATTGGAAACACCTGTTACCACTTGGTACCTGAGGACATACTCAGGAATCCATCAGGAGCTAGCAGGTTGGCAGACCTCCTGACACCAGAATAGCTGTGCTCCTAGTTGGGAGGGCATTCTGGCCAGAGGTGAGAAAATTCCCTAGATACAAGAAAGAACTTCAGGTTTCAAAAGGATTTGAAACCCCATGAGGTACTTGGAAAAGACTTTCACAGCCATCAAAACACCCTCTTTCAGAACCCTGGAAGCTTCCGTTTTGCGTGGAAAATCTGGACACTGGTGTGGCCATCAGTACCACAGATACTTTACATTCGGCCCAATAGAGGGAAAGCACAATGTGTGTGCCAGGGTGGTAGAGTTACACTTCTCTTGACCTGGACTCTCATGGAATAAGGACAGGAATGTGGTGCAGGAAAGTAAGGAGGGCTGCATTTAGGCTGAGTGTTAGCCTCAGGGCCCTGGAAACGGGAATAAAGCACAGATGGCCTGTACAGCTTCAGCTAGAGATGGACATATGCCTGTTACCTGCAGCAGGATCATTGTCTCCTAAGTTCCCCAATGTACTAAGCCATATGGAGGTGACTGAATAATCCAAAGGGCAAAGACTGGATAATTTCAACACCAGGAAGTCCGAGTTCACAATGCATGCAGTGACTTCCATAAGGCCCAGTGAAGAAGGCACGTAAAGACAGTCAGAGAGACAGGATGACAGAAACAGAAAAGGACTGAAATTCTGTCCCTGTGTTGATCAGTGCCAGAGCACTGAAGACAAACCCTCCATGCCCATGCATAATTCTTACAAGTGGCATTGTTATTTTATGTTTGTGAGGAAAGGTTACACTTAGAACATCTGGGTCTTAGCGCACTCTGAGAAGCAACACTTGGCCTGCAGCCCACTCTCCAAAACTGCCCTTGCCTCTCCAATTTGGAACTAGTCTTAGTGATTCTCCAGCCAAGATGCAGGATGGCATATTGCATCTCCCTCATCCAGTATCAGACTGTCCTGTGTGCAAGGAACTGCACTATGTCTATTTCTTCATTGATTTACAGTTTTGGGATAGGACTCGGTAGACAAAAAGAGCAAGAGGGAAGTAGATGATTTGCCAGAGGTAGTTTGTGCTGAGAAAAATGTGTAGAGTGATAAGAGGTATACGAATGGCTCTGTGAGATGTCTCTCATGAGTGTAGTTCAGAAGGGCCAGGTGTATCCTCATTACTACCCTAATCCTGAGCTGTTCAGGTCTCTAGCTAAAAATATTTTCAGATCTCTACATGATATATATATATATATATATATATATATATATATATATATATAGAGAGAGAGAGAGAGAGAGATAAAGAGAGAGAGAGAGAGAGAGGCACTGATGTAGTCATTTTCTACAATGGATTCGATATGACATTCAGACAATTGATTGCTAAAACCTGGAGAGAAACTGTACATCAGGAAAAGAATTGTCCAACGTAGTAAAACCTCAAAATCATTAGCTATATGCAGCTCCAACGGAACAGAGCGATAAAGGCTCGAGAAGGAACTCATCAAGGAGACTCTCCACATGGACATGCACCACAAGTTTCCTAGTCTGGCAACAGACACAGTGTATCTGGTAGTTCCCAGTGCAAGCCTCAGGGCAAAAACATCTCCCTTTGGAGATATTGTGGACCACTCCTGTTTTATAACTGGGCGACCCTACTATGACAGTAAAGTTTGGCAATATTCCTTTTAATTTTTTGACTGACACGGGGGCAGAAAAGAAGATTTTAAGGCAAGAAGAGGTTCCCCAAGATTGGGAATTTATCTCTGGACCCAGTTTACATGGAATTGGAGGGATGACCAGAGCATTTTGCAACAGAGACTCGCTCATGTGGGAAGACCCAGAAGGATCTACTGGACACTTCCGCCCTTTGGTAGTTAATATTAGCACCAACTTACTGGGCAGGGATATTCTGGAATGTCTTGATGTTAGGATATCCACAGACGCCTCTGCAGAGTGTAAAACTCATTCCCGCGATACCAGGTCTATTCAGCACCCCCAATACTAAATGCCACTGTTCGTAGCCAAACACCCTGCTTAAGCTGGCTTTCTAATGAGCCTGTCTGGGTGGAACAGTGGCCTTTACCTAGTGATAAGCTAAAAATTTTAAAAGAGCTCATCCGAGAGCAGTTCTCCTTGGGACACATTTACCCCATGAGGCACTTGGAAAAGACTTTTCACAGCCATCAAAACACCCTATTTCAGAACCCTGGAAGCTTCCGTTTTGCATGGAAAATCTGGACACTGGTGTGGCCATCAGTACCACAGATCCTTTACATTCAGCCCAATAGAGGGAAAGCATAATGTGTGTGCCATGGGGATAGAGTTCCACTTCTCTTGACCTGGGCTCTCATGGAATAAGGATAAAGTTGCAGTGCAGGAAATTGAAGAGGGCTGCATTTAGGCTGAGTGTCAGCCTCAGAGCTATGGAGAATGGGAGTCAAGCACAGGAGGCCTGGACAGCTTTAGCTGCAGATGGACATATGCCTGTTACCTGCAGCAGGAACGCTGTCTCCTCAGTTCCACTCTGTACTATGCCATATGCATAAGACTAAAAAATCCAAAGGGCAAAGACTGGAAAATATCAACACCAGGAAGACCGAGTTCAGGATGCATGCACTGACTTCCACAAAGGGTCCAGTGAAGAAGACACGAAGAGACAGTCAGAGAGACAGAATGACAGTGACTGAAAAGGACAGAAATTCTGGCCCTGGGTTGATCAGTGCCAGAGCACTGAAGACAAACCCTCCATGCCCATGCATACTTCTTACAAGTGGCATTGTTATATTATGTTTGTGAGGAAAGGTTACACTTAGAACATCTAGGTCTTAGCCCACTCTGAGACACAACACTTGGCCTGCAGCCCACTCTCCAAAACTGCCCTCGCCTCTCCAAATTGGAAGTAGTTTTAGTGATGCTCCAGCCAAGATGCAGGCTGGCGTATTGCATCTCCCTGGTCCAGCATCAGCCTGTCCTGTGTGCAGGGAACTGCAGTATGTCTATTTATTCTTTGATTTACAGTTTTGGGATAGGACTCCTTGGAAAAATGAGCAAGAACGAAGTAGATGATTTGGCAGCTGTAATTGGTGCTGAAAGTGATTTGTAGAGTGACAAGAGGTAAACGAATGGCTCTGTGAGATGTCTCTCATGACTGTGGCTCAGAAGGGCCAGGTGTATCATCATTACTACCAGAATCCAGAGCTGTGCAGGTCTCTAGCTAAAATATATTTTCAGACCTATATATGTTACATATATATATATATATATATATATATATATATATATATATATATATATATATGAAGAGAGAGAGAGAGAGCAAGACAGTGATGTAGTCATTTTCTACAATGGATTCAATATGACATTCACACAATTGATTGCTAAAACCTGGAGAGAATCTGTACATCAGGAAAAGAATTGTCCAAAGGAGTAAAATCTCCAAATAATTAGCTATATGCAGATTCAATGGGACCAATCAAAAAAGGCTCGAGAAGGAACTCACCCAGGAGACTCTCCACATGGACAGGCACCACAAGTTTCCTAGTCTGGCAACACACAAGGGCAGCTGCTAGTTCCCAGTGCAAGCGTCAGGGCAAAAACCTCTCCCTCTTCAGTGTCTCAGAATTCAAAAACCTCCTACACTGTGTTCATTGATGACAGGTTCAAACCTCGCTAGTGGAGATTGTAAGGCAGCAGCTCTCATGCCCACAGACCCCAGACAGCCCCAGCCTTCACCATATGCTGTACTACCAGACCTGACAATAATGTGTGTGTCTGTGTGTGCTCAGAGCTCACCTGTAGTAGTCTCAGAGCATGGGTGGCAAGGTATCCCTCCTCACCTGCAACTTATGTACAGAGAACCTAGCTGGTCAGGGCAAGCCAGCTAGCCCAGATTCTGGCTAAACAAGAATGCATATGCAAAGGGACACTCATGTCTAAATCTCCAGAGTTCCCTATTAAATCCCATGCCTCATTATCTATCATCAGGGGTAAGCTGGGGCACCCCTCAGAATTCAGGGGCATGATCCTGTCCAGTCACATTTGGCTGCCTACTCAGTCTCCAGGCTCTAAGTCCACTACTCACGGCAGCAGATTACAAGTTCAGAAAATACCCAGAAAGAGCTGTGTTTCAACAAAGATGGGAACTATGTTCGACCAAACAATAATGGATGAACCCAGTCCCTTACACCTACCCTTTGGGTCCGGCTAAGGCAATTGCTCCTGTTGCCTCACATCCCTGATCATGGTGTCTTGGTGTCCACACATCACACTCATAGTGATTCCCAGAAGTAGGCATGCATGAGTGTCCCATACAAAGTCTCTCTGCTTGCAGGAAGCACAAATTCCCAGGGCCCTTGCTATGCACAGACAAAAGAAAGATGGATGCCTCCATTGGCTGAATTCGAGCTTCCAGTGGAGATCACAGGCCCACCCCTCACCTGAGAGCCTGGATGCTAATAAAGGCAATTGGAAACAACTGTTACCACTTGTGCCATGAGAACATACTCAGGAATCCCTCAGGAGATAGCAGGCTGGCAGACCTCCTGATCCCAGGATAGCTGTGCTCCTAGTTGGGAGGGCATTCTAGCCAGAGGTGAGAATATTTTCTAGATACAAGAAAGAATTTAAAGTTACAAAAGTATTTGAAACCCCATGAGGAACTTGAAAAGACTTTACACAGCCATCAAAACACCCACTTTCTGAACCATGGAAGCTTCCGTTTTGCGTGGAAAATCTGGACACTGGTGTGGCCATCAGTACCACAGATACTTTACATTCAGCCCAATAGAGGGAAAGCACAATGTGTGTGCCAGGGTGGTAGAGTTTCACTTCTCTTGACCTGGGCTCTCATGGAATGAGGACAAGGATGCAGTGCAGGAATTTGAGGAGGGCTGCATTTATGCTGTGTGTCAGCCACAGGGCCCTGGAGAATGGGAGACAAGCACAGAGGGCCTGGACAGCTGCAGCTGGAGATGGAAATATGCCTGTTACCTGCAGCAGGAACGCTGTCTCCTAAGTTCCCCTCTGTACTACGCCATATGCACAAGACTAAATAATCCAAAGGGCAAAGAAATGAACATTTCAACACCAGGAAGACCGAGTTCACGATCCATGCACTGCTTCCAGTAAGGACCCAGGGAACAAAGCACGTAGAGACAGTCAGAGAGACAGAATGACAGTGACTTAAATGGACAGAAATTCTGGCCCTGTGTTCATCAGTGCCAGAGCACTGAAGATAAACCCTCCATGCCTATGCATACTTTTTACAAGTGGCATTGTTATTTTATGATTGTGAGGAAAGGTTACACTGCTCCTGGATGGTTTATAATTTATAATTGTAGTGAATCCTGCTCCAACTATGTGACCAATTATTTATGAATAAGGAGGCTGTTATAAATGTGGTAATTCTTCATTAAGATCATATAAAAATGTCAACAATTCTAAAATGACTGATATATATATGTATATATATGTACATATATGTAAGTGTTTCCTTATTATAGACTCTGAGTGTTACTGGCATGGCTATGAGGAGACAAAGTATGGCTTGTGCCAGAGAGAATTACAAAGCTGATGCTACAGAATCCTAGGTTAAATCGCCAACAAAACAAGCCAGAGCTCAGCAGTGCCCTGGTGACTCTCTTTGTATATCAGGGCCTGTCAGTAAAATAAGTATATAAGTAAAATATTAATGAGTGCAGACAGAGTGAGTGAGAGCCTGTGGGATTCAGAGACAGAGAAGGCAAGAAGAGAAGTAGAAGATTGGGAAAGAGACCAGAAGTCAAAAACCTCCCACACTGTGTTCATACATGACAGGTTCAAACCTGGGTTGTAGAGATTGTAAGGCAGCAGTCTCATGTCCACAGATGCCAGACCGCCCCAGCCTTCGCAATATGTGTGTAGTATTTACCACACGAAATATATTTTGAGTGTAAACTTCCCTTTAATTATAAGAGAAATACTATCAAGCAGAAGAAATGAACCGTCATGTAATATAGGACTAATAAATAAATATGCAAATAAATGGGGATGATCTAGGAGGATTTGAAAAAAATGAAAAATAAAAACAAAAACCACAAGAAGACCTGATTACAGCAGAAAATGGAAACCATCTGCTGAGAAACAGAGGGCTACTTCAAAAATTCCGAGACACTTCAGAGTCCAGGGAAATTAAGATTTCATTAGAATGAAAAGAAACTCATATGTACTGAAACTGACACTAGAGAAAGGAGGCAAGTTCTGTACTATGATAGTTACAATAAGGATGCTGATAGAAATGCTATTAGAAATGCTACTGGAAGGATCTATTATTTATAATTGTATTGAAACCTGCTCCAACTAGGTGGACAATTATTAATGAAAAAGGAAGCTGCTATAAATGTGTTAATTCTGATAAAGATCAATTACATAGGTTGACAATTCTATAAATGATATATATATATATATATATATATGTTTATTATAAAGTCTGAGATATACTGCCATGGAAATGAGGAGACAGAATAAGGCTTGTGTCAGAGAGACTTACCAAGCTGTGGCTCCAGTAGCCTAGGTGATATCACCAACAAAACAAGCCAGAGCTCAGCAGAGCTCTGGTAAGTCTCTTTGTATATATGAGCCTGTCAATAAAATAAGTATTTAAGTAAAATATCAATCAGTGAACACAGAATGTGTGAGAGCATGTGAGAGTTAGAGACAGAGAAGGCGAAAAGATAAATAGATGAGTTGGAAAGAAACCAGAAGTCAAAAACCTCCTACACTGTGTTAATTGATGGCAGATTCAAACCTGGCTTGTAGATATTGTAAGGCAGCAGCTCTCATGCCCACAGACACCAGACAGCCCCAGCCTTCACCATATGCTCTACTTACAGACGTGTCACTAATGTGTGTGTGTCTGTCTGTCTGTCTGTATGTCTGTGTATGTGTGCGCTCAGAGCTCACCTATAGTAGTCTCAGAACACGGGTGTCAAGGTAGCCAGACTGACCTGCAACTTATATACAGAGAACCTAGCTGCTCAGTGCAAGCCATTTAGCCCAGATTCTGGCTAAGCAAGAATGCATATGCAAAGGTACTCTCATGTCTCCCTCTCCTGAGTTCCCGATACAATCCAGTGCCTCTCTATCATCTAAAAACTGCCAACGGGTTAACTGGGGCACCCCTCAGAATTCAGGGGAATGAGCCTGTCCAGTCACGTTTGGCTGCCTACTCAGCCTCCAGACTCTCAGTCCACTGCTCAGGGCAGCAGTTTACAAGGGCAGAAAGTGCTGTGTTTCAACATAGATTGGAATTGTGATTGACCAAACAATTGTGGATGAACCCAGCCCATTACACCTACCCTTTGGGTCCGGCTAAAGCAATTGCTCCTGTGGCCTCACAATCCCTGATCATGGTGTCCTGGGGTCCACACATCACACTCAGAGAGATTCCCTGAAGTAGGCATGCATGAGTGTCCCATACAAAGTCGCTCTGCTTGCAGGAAGCCCAAACTCCCCAGGCCCCTGCTATGGAGAAACAAAAGGAAGATGGATGCCTCCATTGGCTGAATTAGGAGCTTCCAGTGGATATCATGGCCCTGCCCCTCACTTCACGGCCAGGCTGCTGCTAATAATGGCAATTGGAAACACCTGTTACCACTTGGGCCCTGAGGACATACTCAGGATTCCCTCCAGGAGCTACCAGGCTGGCAGACCTCCTGACCCTGGGATAGCTTTGCTCCTAATTGGGAGGGCCTTCGGGCCAGAACTGAGAATATTCCCTAGATATAAGAATGAACTTCAGGTTTCAAAAGGATTTGAAACCCCAGGACGCACTTGGAAAATACATTTCACAGCCATCAAAACACCCTCTTTCTGAACCCTGGAAGCTTCCGTTTTGCGTGGAAAATCTGGACACTGGTGTGGCCATCAGTACCAAAGATCCTTTACATCCGACCCAATAGAGGGAAAGCACAAATGTGTGTACCAGGGGGATAGAGTTTCACTTCTCTTGACCTGGGCTCTCATGGAATGATGACAAGGATGCAGTGCAGGAAATTGAGGAGGGCTGCATTTAGGCTGAGTGTCAGCCTCAGGACCCTGGAGAATGGGAGTCAAGCAGAGGGCCTGGACAGCTGCAGCTGGAGATGGACATATGCCTGTTACCTGCAGTAGGAAGGCTGTCTCCTCAGTTCCCCTCTGTACTACGCCATATGCACGAGACTAATTAATCCACAGGGCAAAGAAAGCAAATTTCAACACTAGGAAGACCGAGTTCATGATGCATGCACTGACTTCCACGCAGGGTCCTGGGAAGAAGGCACGCAGAGACAGTCAGAGAGACAGAATGACAGTGACAGAAAAGGACAGAAAATCTGGCCCTGTGTTGATCAGTGCCAGAGCGCTGAAGACAAACCCTCCATGCCCATGCATACTTCTTACAAGTGGCATTATTATTTTATGTTTGTGAGGAAAGGTTACACTTAGAACATCTAGGTCTTAGCCCACTCTGAGAAGCAACACTTGGCCTGCAGCCCACTCTCCAAAACTGCCCTTGCCTCTCCAAATTGGAAGTAGTTTTAGTGATGCTCCAGCCAAGATGCAGGCTGGTGTATTCATCTCCCTGGTCCCCCCTCAGCCTGTCCTGTGTGCAGGGAACTGCACTATGTCTTTTTCTTATTTGATTTACAGTTTGGGGATAGGACTCGGTGGACAAAAAGAGCAACAGGGAAGTAGATGATTTGGCAGCTGTAGTTTGTGCTGAGAGAGATTTGTAGAGTGACAAGAGGTAAACGAATGGCTCTGTGAGATGTCTCTCATGACTGTGGCTCAGAAGTGCCAGGTGTATCCGCATTACTACCCTAATACAGAGCTGTGCATGTCTCTAGCTAAAATATATTTTCAGACCTCTACAAGTTACATATATATATATATATATATATATATATATATATAGAGAGAGAGAGAGAGAGAGAGAGAGAGGGAGAGAGAGAGAGAGAAACACTAATGTAGTAGTAATTTTTTACAATGGAATCGATATGACATTCAGCCAATTGAATTCTAACACATGGAGAGAGAATGTGCATCAGGAAAAGAATTGTCCAAAGGAGTAAAATCTCCCAATCATTAGCTATATGCAGCTCCAACGGGACCTAGCAAAAAATGCTCCAGAAGGAACTCATCCAGGAAACTCTCCACATGGACAGACACCACAAGTTTCCTAGTCTGGCAACACACACAGGGCAGCTGCTAGTTCCCAGTGCAAGCCTCAGGGCAAAAACCTCTCCCTCTTCAGTGCATTTACATCTGAAAAGAAGAAATGTGACCAAGGGCCAAGGAGAGCTACAATGGTGTCAATATTGAGCGGTAAATCAGAATGTGCCAAGTGTTTTGCACAAAATCACCTGTGCCACAGTGATTCTCTTGTTCTCTCTCTCTCCCTCCCCCCCCACACACATAAAGACACACTCTCACAGTCACACACACACACACACACACACATCCACCGAGGCACAGGCACATACAGAGTTATACACATGCACACTGGACAGCTTCTGCAAGGCAGGGCCCTGGGCTGAACCCTGCTTCGCACTTCCTGGAAGCACGCCCAGCCTTTTAAGGCCAGCTCTGAGCTCCCATTTGCGGGCTTCCTTCAGAAGGCTGCTCTCAGAGTCCCGTGCTCACAACTTCTCCTCTGTTCTCATTTGCCAGCTCTTGGTTCACGCCCCTGAGGGTGATGTTCCTCTTCTCTAATTGGCCAGCTGTCTCTATGAATACACACTGGGCCCTCCCCTCAGGCTCAGTGGGCACCTGCTCTTAGACCCACCCCCTGGGACTGCCTGCCGTCCTCTGAATGCCCTGTTTCTGCCAATACAACCCACACAGCTCCTGTCTGGACCCGTCATTAGGACACTGCCTGCTTGCGCTAGGTTCGCCATGCTCTTGGGGCACACCCAGAAACACTGTCTCCACTATCATAGCCCAGTGCCTCAGGGCACTTACCCCTTGGAGCCTTAATCCCGCACTGGTGCTGACCTCTTGTGGAGACCCAGCAGAATGCAGCTGAGCACAGGGATTCACAAGCTCTACTAGAGTCATCCCAGACAAAGAGAGAAACCCCTTCCACTTGCAAAGCCAAACAGGGGATCCCCCCACCCCACAGGAAAGAACAGATGTCTAGTGCACTCTACGTCAATTTCAACCTTGCTGTCCTTGGGCCACAAATCCCAGAGTTCTCCTCATTCCACAGAATCACTACACTCAACTATGGGCTTTGCTGCCACCTTGTGGCACACAGCAGAATGCAGCTGAGCTCCCCCATGCCACTCCTCTTTGAGTCTACACAGAAAATTACACACAGCATGGGAATAGCAAAGGAAAGAACCCATCTGAGGACCACCTGGGAGAATGCACAACAGTGTCCAGAATATCCAATGTGCGATTCATATTTGAAAAACTACTTGTGCAGTGGAAACTTCTTTGTCATAGCACAACCCAGTTCCTAAGACCCTGCATCAGGAATAAAGAAAAAACAGCAGTAATAATAACTGAAACACACTTATGTACACACACACACAGACACACACACACACACACCATACCACAGAGATGCACACACTTTTCCCTGAAATAACATGGATTGGGGTTGCTGTTTTGCACTCAAGTAAAAGGTCAAAGTTTCATGGGTGGAGGGGAGAAGTGTTAGGTTTCTGGCATATGAAGGTGAGAAGTGCCTAGAGCAGATCCATAGTTACATGGACAATGAAGGGAGCATGGGTTGGAGGCACAGCTGGTGGATCTGACAGGGAACTATGTGGAAGCCCAAGACCCCATTTGAGCTCCTGCACACCACTTACCCAGCAAGGGAAAAGCTGGGCTAGTGTCAAAATTGAAATGCAGCTGTCTCTCTGTCTCTCTTCCTGCTTGGGCCCTGCTCTCTCAATTTATGACTGTTTCCTTCTCCTCAATAAGAAAGTTACAAATGATGTAAAGAAATACAGGGAAAGTGGCAAAAATTTCCCCCGTGCCCACTATTACATGTAACTGTTGACTGTAAACCATTCATCCCGCAAAAAAGAACAGAATAAATATTTGTGAGGTTAAAAACATTGTAGGTTAAATAGTGAACATTCTTTAGAGCCATGCAATACTAATCCATTAAGCATTGGATTTCATTGTCAAAAACAGTGCAGTAATAGTTGTAGTAGTGTGTAGTATCTGCAGAAGGAAATGTATTGTGTGTCAAAAGTTCCCTGCAATTATAAGAGAAAATCTATCAGGCAGAAGAAATGACCACTCATGTGATATGGAATTAAATAAATAAATAAATATTCAAATTAATGGGGATGATCTAGGAGGATTTGAAAAAAATAAAAACAAAAACTACTGGAAGACCTGATTACAGCAGAAATATAGAAAACGTGGGCTGAGAAACAGAGGGCTGCTTTGAAAATTCCCTGACACTTCAGGGTCCAGGCAAATTAAGAATTCCTGAGAATGAAAAGAAAGGCATACGTATTGAAGCTTACACTAGAAAATAGAGACAAGTTCTGTGCTATGATAATTACAATAAGGATACTGATAGAAAGGCTATTGGAAATGCTCCTGGAAGGTTTATAATTTATAATTGTAGTGAATCCTACTCCAACTATGTGACCAATTATTTGTGAATAAGGAGGATGTTATAAATGTGATAATTCTGCATTAAGATCAAATAAAAAGGTCAACAATTCTAAAAATGACTGATATATATATATATATGTATATATATGTACATATATGTATGTGTATATTTATTATAAACTCTGACGGATACTGGCATGTCTATAAGGAGACAGAGTATGGCTTGTGCCAGAGAGACTTACAAAGCTGAGGCTCCAGAAATATAGGTGTAATCGCCAACAAAACAAGCCAGAGCTCAGCAGTGCCCTGGTGACTCTCTTTGTATATCAGGGCCTGTCACTAAAATAAGTATATAAGTAAAATATTAATGAGTGCAGACAGAGTGAGTGAGAGCCTGTGAGATTCAGAGACAGAGAAGGCAAGAAGAGAAATAGAAGAGTGGGAAAGAGACCAGAAGTCAAAAACCTCCCTCACTGAGTTCATACATTACAGGTTCAAACCTGGGTTGTAGAGATTGTAAGGCAGCAGTCTCAAGTCCACAGAACCCAGACCACCCCAGTCTTCACCATATGTGTGTAGTATTTATGACAAGAAATGTATTTTGAGTGTAAACTTCCCTTCAATTATAAGAGAAAAATCTATCAAACAGAAGAAATGACCCCTCATGTAATATAGGACTAAATAAATAAATAAATATGCAAATAAACGGGGATGATCTAGGAGAATTTGAAAAAAATGAAAAATAAAAACAAAAAGCACAAGAAGACCTGATTACAGCAGAAAATGGAAACCTTCTGCTGAAACAGAGGGCTGCTTCAAAAATTCTGAGACACTTCAGTGTCCAGGGAAATTAAGATTTCAGGAGAATGAAAAGAAACTCATATGTACTCAAGCTTACACTTGAAAAAGGAGGCAAGTTCTGTACAATGATAGTTACAATAAGGATGCTGATAGAAATGCTATTAGAAATGCTACTGGAAGGTTCTATTATTTATAATTGTATTGAATCCTGCTCCAACAAGGTGGACAATTATTAATGAAAAAGGAAGCTGTTATAAATGTGTTAATTCTGATAAAGATCGATTACATAGATAATTCTATAAATGATATATATATATATATATATATATATATGTATATATATGGATGTATATGTTTATTATAAAGTCTGAGAGACACTGCCATGGAAATGAGGAGACAGAATAAGGCTTGTGTCAGAGAGACTTACAAAGCTGTGGCTCCAGTAGCCTAGGTGATATCACCAACAAAACAAGCCAGAGCACAGCAGTGCTCTGGTAACTCTCTTTGTATATCTGGGCCTGTCAGTAAAATAAGTATATAAGTAAAATATCAATGAGTGAAGACAGAGTGTGTGAGAACATGTGAGACTTAGAGACAGAGAAGGCAAGAAGAGAAATAGATGAGTTGTAAAGAGACCAGAAGTCAAAAACCTCCTACACTGTGTTCATTGATGACAGGTTCAAAGCAGGCTTATAGAGATTGTAAGGCAGCAGCTCTCATGCCCACAGACCCCAGACAGCCCCAGCATTCACCATATGCTGTACTACCAGACCTGACATTAATGTGTGTGTGTGTGTGTGTGTGTGTGTGTGTGTGTGTGTGTGTGTGTCTGTGTGTGCTCAGAGCTCACCTATAGTAGTCTCCGAGCATGGGTGGGAAGGTATCCAGCCTCACCTGCAACTTATGTACAGAGAACCTAGCTGGTCAGGGCTAGCCAGCTAGCCCAGATTCTGGCTAAGCAAGAATGCATATGCAAAGGGACTCTCATGTCTCCCTCTCCTGAGTTCCCTATTCAATCTCATGACTCACTATCATCCAAACACTGCCAACGGGGTAAGCTGGGGCACCCCTCAGAATTCAGGGGCAGGAGCCTGTCCAGTCACGTTTGGTTGCCTACTCAAACTACAGAATCTCAGTCCACTGCTCAGGGCAGCAGATTACAAGCCCAGAAAGAACCCAGAAGGAGCTGTGTTTCAACACAGATGGGAACTGTGTTTGACCAAACAATAGTGGATGAACCTGGCCCATTACACCTTTCTTTGTGTTTGGCTAAATCAATTGCTCCTGTGGCCTCACAATCCCTGATCATGGTGTCCTGGGGTCCACACATCACACTCAGAGAGATTCCCAGAAGTAGGCATGCATGGTGTCAGTTGTGATATCTCCTGCATCGTTTACAATTCTATTAATTTGAGTCTTCTCTCTTTTTTGTTTGGTGAGTCTGGCTAGGGGTTTGTCAATTTTGTTTAATCTTTCATAGAACCAACATTTGGCTTCATTTATCTTTTGTATGGTTCTTTTATTTTCGATGTTGTTTATTTCTGATCTAACTTTAGTGATTTATGTCCTTCTGGTTGCTTTAGGGTTCCTTTGTTCCTCTTCCTCTAAGTCCTTGAGGTGTGCAGTAAGGTCGTTCATTTGGGCTTCTTCTTGGTGTTTAATATGTGATTGTATGGCTATAAGTTTCCCTCTCAGTACTGCTTTAGCTGTGTCCCAAATATTTTGATAGGTGTGTCTTCATTTTCATTAGTTTCCAGGAACTTTTGAATTCCCTGTTTGAGTGAGTCTCTGACCCAGTGGTTCTTAAGGAGCATGTTGTTTAGTTTCCAAATTCTATGTCTTTTAATAATTTTCCATTTGTTGTTAAATGTTAGTTTTACTCCACTGTGGTCTGAGAAGATACTTGGGATGATTTCAATGTTCTTGAATTTATTGATGCTGTCTTTGTGGCCTAACATGTGGTCTATCCTTAGCAGGCCAGTCAATAAGGGGTGACACCAAAGAGGTGATTATAATTTAATTTGGGTTAAGAATTAGAGTAAAGGTGACACGGACTAGCGGGTCTCCAGATTTCCCAGGCAGCGCCGGGCAAGGCGAGTGCGCCGGGCATTGTCCTCCGCCCAGGAAGGCGGCTCCCCCACCGGTTGCAGAGCGCGGCGGGCAGAGGACCCGGAGAGAGCACGTTAGCTCGGGGGCTTTCTCTTGGGAGTCTCCAGGGTCCACCGTGACCCTGAGGGTGGATCCGCAGACTTCTTGAGTATAGCTCTCATTGGATCAAAGGACTCGGAGCTAGTTTCCACTTTCGAGAAATCCTTTTAAAAAGTCTGGAGGGGGGGTTTTCCCGGAAGCTGCTAGCCTCTGAGCTCCACATGCACTCCCCTGGAGAGAATAGGATTTTCTGCCTTTAGCAGGCCAGCCAATAAGGTGTCCTTAGACACCAAGGTGGCGATTAAAACTTAATTTGGGTTAAGATTTAGAGTAGGGGAAAAAATTCTTTTTTCTTCCTTTTAATTTTCAAGCATACATCCTTCCCGCCGCCCCTCCCCCCCCACAAGCAGTCCCTGGGACCAGGTCCTAGCAGGATACCCCATACCACCAAACAGGGTTTTTTTTTTTTTAATTCACTGATACGCATTTGGGAAGTTCCTTACACTGCTCTTTAATTACAACTCTTCTTATCTTCTCCCTTTTCTCTCTCTTCTCTCTCTCTCTCTCTTTTTTCTTTCTTTTCTTTTTTTTTAATCTTGTCATACACTTCTTTCTTCTCTGCCTTTCTGAATTTGTGAATTACTTTGGGGAAGAAATATGACTCAGAGTGGACTCTCTATGTGTGTATCTCTGCTCTAGTTCCCTTTTCCCTTTTGTTACACCTAGAATATACACTGGATATTAGATTTGCATAACTGTCTATTCTTGCTATGCTCTCTTTCTTCACTAGGATTTGGTTACTATTTTTTCACGAACTGGAGAAATTGTTTGGCTAACTGGTAACGATTAAACTACTTCAATACTTACTTCAGTTGCTACTGTAATTCCGGATGTTGGTGAGTGCAATTGTCATAAAGGTATTTAGTACAGTGTTACTTGTACTCAAGACACAACAACTGAGGTACAACAGAGCATAAAAAAAGAGAAACACATAAATAAAAAAATGGGTAGATTAAAAACAAATAAAACTGCTACTCCAATGAATGAAGACAAGAGCCCCGAAGAAACCACAAATCATTCAGAAGTAACCATAGATAAGAAAAGTATGCAAGCAATAATAAACTTATTAATCACAGAAATGAAAACAACATTGGAGGAAAGGAATGGCAGTATTAGGGAAACAACAGTTGAGACCCCCAAGGAAAATACTGATTATCTTGAGGCAATTAGAGAACTGAAAGCTGAAATAGCTGTAATGAAGAAAGAAGCTGAGGCAAGGGAAAGCAGACTAACAGAAGCAGAAAACAGAATTAATCAGACAGAGGATGAGTTAGAGAAAACTAAGAAATAGGTGAAAGAGCTTAAAAAGAGATTGAGAGACACTGAAAACAACAACAGAGACATATGGGATGATCTCAAAAGAAGTAACATTCTTATAATTGGCCTGCCAGAGGAAGAAAGAGAGGAAGGGGAAGCAAACATTCTAGAGGAAATAATACAAGAAAACTTCCCAGACCTGAATAACACAAAGGATATCAAGGTTCAAGAGGCCCAGAGACTACCAAACAGAATCAACCCAGACCTGAAGACACCAAGACACATCATAGTCACAATGAGAAGAAGTAAGGATAAAGAAAGGATCCTAAAGGCTGCAAGAGAGAAACAAAAAGTCACATACAAGGGAAAACCCATAAGACTATCTGCAGATTTCTCCACTCAAACTCTAAAAGCCAGAAGGGAGTGGCAAGATATCAATCGAACCCTGAATGAAAAAAGGGTTTCAACCAAGGATAATATATCCTGCTAGACTTTCATTCAAGCTAGATGGAGGGATCAAAACCTTCTTAGACAAACAACAGTTAAAGGAGGCAATCAGCACCAAGCCGCCCCTGAAAGAGGTACTAAAAGACCTCTTATAAACAAGAACATCACTATAATACTTGCAATATATTAGAGTAAACAAATTGTTTTTTAGAACAATGGCACTACAGTACATTAAATCCATAATATCAATATATGTCAATGGCTTAAACTCACCCATCAAAAGGCACAGGGTGGGGGCATGGCTCAGAAAACATAACCCAACCTTATGCTGCTTGCAAGAATCCCATATGTCACAACAAGATAAACACAGACTTAAAGTGAAAGGATGGAAAACTATCATACAGGCTAACGGTCCACAAAAAAGGGCAGGAACAGCCATTCTCATCTCAGATACGATAGATTTTAAATTAAATAAAGTAATAAAAGATAGGCAAGGACATTACATAATGATTAGAGGATCAATCAGCCAAGAAGACTTAACAATTATTAACATCTATGCACCCAACGGGGGACCATCTAAATACATTAAGCATCTACTGAACGAATTTCAAAAATACATCAATAGTAATACAATAATAGTGGGAGACTTCAATACCCCACTCTCAGGCTTAGACAGATCAACAAAGCAGAGAACCAATAAAGATACAAGAGAATTGAATGAAGAGATTGACAGACTAGACCTCTTGAACATTTTCAGACTCCTCCACTCTAATAGCATTTCTATCAGCATCCTTATTGTAACTGTCATAGTACAGAACTTGCCTCCTTTCTCTAGTGTAAGCTTCAGTACTTATGAGTTTCTTTTCATTCTTCTGAAATCTTAATTTTCCTGGACTCTGAAGTGTCTCGAAATTTTTGAAGCAGCCCTCTGTTTCTCTGCAGATGGTTTCCATTTTCTGCTGTAATCAGGTCTTCTTGTGCTTTTTGTTTTTATTTTTCATTTTTTTCAAATTCTCCTAGATCATCCCCATTTATTTTCATATTTATTTATTTATTTAGTCCTATATTACATGAGGGGTCATTTCTTCTGCTTGATAGATTTTTCTCTTATAATTGAAGGGAAGTTTACACTCACAATACATTTCGTGTCATAAATACTACACACATATGGTGAAGGCTGGGTTGGTCTGGGGTCTGTCGACTTGAGACTGCTGCCTTACAATCTCTACAACCCAGGTTTGAACCTGTAATGTATGAACACAGTGTGGGAGGTTTTTGACTTCTGGTCTCTTTCCCACTCTTCTATTTCTCTTCTTGCCTTCTCTGTCTCTGACTCTCACAGGCTCTCACTCACTCTGTCTGCACTCATTAATATTTTACTTATGTACTTATTTTACTGACAGGCCCTGATATAAAAAGAGATTCACCAGGGCACTGCTGACCTCTGGCTTTTTTTGTTGGCAATTTCACCTAGGTCTCTGTAGCATAAGCTTTGTAAGTCTCTCTGGCACAAGCCATACTCTGTCTCCTCATACACATGCCAGTATCCCTCAGAGTTTATAATAAAGATACACATACATATATGTACATATATATACATATATATATATATATATATCTGTCAATTTTAGAATTGTTGACATTTTTATTTGATCTTAATGCAGAGTTATCACATTCATAACATCCTCCTTATTCACAAATAATTGGTCACGTAGTTGGAGCAGGATTCACTACAATTATAAATTATAAACCTTCCAGGAGCATTTCCAATAGCCTTTCTATCAGTATCCTTATTGTAATTATCATAACACAGAACTTGCCTCCATATTCTAGTGTTAGCTTCAATATGTATGCCTTTCTTTTCATTCTCAGGAATTCTTAATTTGCCTGGAACCTGAAGTGTCAGGGAATTTTCAAAGCAGCCCTCTGTTTCTCAGCCCACGTTTACTATATTTCTGCTGTAATCAGGTCTTCCTGTAGTTTTTGTTTTTATTTTTTTCAAATCCTCCAAGATCATCCCCATTTATTTGCATATTTATTTATTTATTTAGTCCCATATCACATGAGGGGTCATTTCTTCTGCCTGATAGATTTTCTCTTATAATTGAAGGGAACTTTTGACACACAATACATTTCCTTTTGCAGATACTACACACTACTACAACTATTACCACACTGTTTTTGACAGTGACATCCAATGCTTAATGGATTAGTATTGCATGGCTCTAAAGAATGTTCACTATTTAACCTACAATGTTTTTAACCTCACAAATATTTATTCTGTTATTTTTTGGGGATGAATGGATTACAGTCAACAGTTACATGTAATAGTGGGCACGGGGGTAATTTTTGCCACTTTCCCTGTATTTCTGTACATCATTTGTAACTTTCTTATTAAGGAGAAGGAAATAATCATAAATTGAGAGAGCAGGGCCCAAGCAGGAAGAGAGACAGAGAGACAGCTGCAGTTCAGTTTTGGCACTAGCTCAGCTTTTCCGTAGCTAGGTAAGTGGTGAGCAGGGGCTCAAAACGGGATCCTGGGCTTCCACATAGTTCCCTGTCAGCTCCACCAGCTGTGCCTCCAACCCATGCTCCCTTCATTGTCCATGTAACTATAGATCTGCTCTAGGCACTTCTCACCTTCATATGCCAGAAACTTAATACTTCTCCCCTCCACCCATGAAATTTTGACCTTTTACTTGAGTGGAAAACAACAACCCCAATCCACGTTATTTCAGGGAAAAGTGTGTGGGTCTCTGTGGGAGTGTGTGTGTATGTGTGTGTGTGTATGTGTGTGTACATAAGTGTGTTTCAGTTATGATTACCGCTGTTGTTTCTTTATACCTGATGCAGGGTCTTAGGAACTGGGTTGTGCTATGACAAAGGAAGTTTCCACTGCACAAGTGGTTTTTCAAATATGAATGGCACATTGGATATTCTGGACACTGTTGTGCATTCTCCCAGGTGGTCCTCAGATGGGTTCTTTCCTTTGCTATTCCCATGCTGTGTGTAATTTTCTGTGTAGACTGAAAGTGGAGTGGGATGGGGGAGCTCACCTGCATTCTACTGTGTGTCCACAAGGTGGCAGAAAAGCCCATAGTTGAGTGTAGAGATTCTGTGGAATGAGTATAACTCCATTTGTGCCTGTGCATCTGTGGATGTGTGTGTGTCTGTGACTGTGAGAGTGTGTCTTTGTGTGTGTTTGTGTGTGTGTGTGTGTGTGTGTGTGTGTGTGTGTGGTAGGGAGAGAGAGAGAACAAGAGAATCACTGTGGCACAGGTGATTTTGTGCAAAACACTTGGCACATTCTGATTTACCGCTCAATATTGACACCATTGTAGCTCTCCTTGGCCCTTGGTCACTTTTTTTCTTTTCAGATGTAAAGACACTGAAGAGGGAGAGGTTTTTGCCCTGAGGCTTGCACAAGGAACTAGCAGCTGCCCTGTGTGTGTTGCCAGACTAGGAAACTTGTGGTGTCTGTCCATGTGGAGAGTCTCCTGGATGAGTTCCTTCTGGAGCATTTTTTGCTAGGTCCCGTTGGAGCTGCATATAGCTAATGATTTGGAGATTTTACTCCTTTGGACAATTCTTTTCCTGATGCAGTTTCTCTCCATGTTTTAGCAATCAATTGTCTGAATGTCTTATCGCATCCATTGTAGAAAATGACTACATCAGTGTCTTGCTCTCTCTCTCTCTCTCTCTCTATATATATATATATATATATATATATATATATATATATATATCATGTAGAGGTCTGAAAATATATTTTATCTAGAGACATGCACAGGTCTGGATTAGGGTAATGAGGATACACCAGGCCCTTCTGAGTCACAGTCATGAGAGACATCTCACAGAGCCATTCGTTTACCTCTTTTCACTCTACAAATCTCTCTCAGCACAAACTACAGCTGCCAAATCATCTACTTCCCTCTTGATCTTTCTGTCCACCGAGTCCTATCCCAAAATGTAAATCAAAGAAGAAATAGACATAGTGTAGTTTTGTGCATCCAGGACAGTCTAGGCTGGACGAGGGAGATGCAATACGCCAGCCTGCATCTTGGCTGGAGCATCACTAAGACTACTTCCAAATTGGATAGTCGAGGGCAGTTTTGGAGAGTGGGCTGCAGGCCAAGTGTTGCTTCTCAGAGTGGGATAAGAAGGCCCTCCCAACTAGGTGCACAGCTATCCAGGGGTCAAGAGGTCTGCCAGCCTGCTAGATCCTGGATGGATTCGTGAGTATGCCCTCAGGCCCCAAGTAGTAACAGGTGTTTCCAATTGTCTTTATTAGCAGCAACAAGGCCCTCAGGGGACGGGCAGGGCTGTGATCTCCACTGGAATCTCCTAATTTAAACAATGGAGGCATCCATCTTCCTTTTGTCTCTCCATAACAAGAGCCCAGGGAGTTTGTGCTTCCTGCAAGCAGAGCGACTTTGTATGGGACACTCATGCATGCCTACTTTTGTGAGTAGTAAGTGCATTCATCATGAACTCAGTCGTCCTGGTGTTGAAATTTTCCTTTCTTTGCCCTTTGGATTACTTAGTCTCGTGCATATGGTGTAGTACAGAGGGAAACTGAGGAGACAGCGTTCCTGCTGTAGGTAACAGGCATCTATCCATCTCCACCTGCAGCTGTCCAGGCCCTCTGTGCTTGACTCCCATTCTCCAGGGCCCTGAGGCTGACATTCAGCCTAAATGCAGCCCTCCTCAATTTCCTGCACTGCATCCTTGTTCTTAATCCATGAGAGCCCTGGTCAAGAGAAGTGAAACTCTATCCCCCTGGCACACACATTGTGCTTTCCCTCTATTGGGCCGAATGTAAAGGATCTGTGGTACTGATGGCCACACCAGTGTCCAGATTTTCCACACAAAACGGAAGTTTCCAGGGTCCAGAAAGAGGGTATTTTGATGGCTGTGAAATGTATTTTCCATGTGCCTCCTGGGGTTTCATATCCTTTTGAAACCTGAAGTTCTTTCTTGTATCTAGGGAATTTTCTCACCTATGGCCAGAGAATCCTGTGAAACTTCTATAAAGAACTATAAGCCACCAAGCTAGAGAATCTGGAAGAAATGGAACAATTCCTAGAAACCTATGCACTTCCAAAACTGAACCAAGAAGAACTACAAAATCTAAATGCACCAATCACAGACAAAGAAATTGAAATAGTTATTAAGAATCTCCCCAACAACAAAAGTCCTGGACCAGATGGCTTCAGAAACAAATTCTACAAAACCTTCAGGAAACAGTTAATACCCATACTTCTTAAGCTATTCCATAAGACTGAAGAAACAGGAATACTCTCTTCCACCTTTTATGAAGCCAACATCACCCTGATACCAAAAGCTGATAGAGACAGAACAAAAAGGAAAACTACAGACCAATATCGCTGATGAACATAGATGCCAAAATATTAAACAAGATCTTGGCCAATCGGATACAGCAACACATCAAAAAGATTGTTCATCATGACCAAGTGGGATTCATCCCAGGAATGCAAGGCTGGTTCAACATCCGTAAGTCAATCAATGTCATTCACCACATCAATAAAAGCAAAGCCAAAAACCACATGATTATCTCAATAGATGCAGAGAAAGCCTTTGACAAAATCCAACACCTATTCATGCTCAAAACTCTACATAAAATGGGAATAGATGGGAAATTCCTCAAGATAGTGGAGTCTATATATAGCAAGCCTACAGCCAACATCATACTCAATGGACAGAAGCTGGAAGCATTCCCCCTTAGATCGGGGACTAGACAGGGCTGTCCACTGTCACCGTTACTCTTCAACATAGTATTGGAAGTTCTTGCCATAGCAATCAGGCAAGAGAAAGAAATCAAAGGGATACAGATTGGAAGGGAAGAAGTCAAGCTCTCACTATTTGCAGATGATATGATAGTATACACAGAAAGACCTAAAGAATCCAGTAGAAAATTACTGGAAGTTATTAGGCAATATAGCAAGGTATCAGGCTACAAAATCAATGTACAAAAATCAGTGGCATTTCTTTATGCAAACACTAAATCTGAAGAAGAAGACATCCAGAAATCACTCCCATTTACTGTTTCAGCAAAATCAATCAAATACCTAGGAATAAAGTTGACCAAAGAAGTGAAAGACTTGTATGCTGAAAACTATGAGTCGCTACTCAAGGAAATAGAAACTGATACCAAGAAATGGAAAGATATCCCATGCTCATGGATTGGAAGAATAAATATCATCAAAATGAAAATTCTCCCGAGAGCCATATACAAATTTAATGCAATACCCATCAAAGTTCCACCAAGCTTCTTTAAGAGAATAGAAAAAACACTACAATCATTTATCTGGAACCTGAAAACACCTAGAATTGCCAAAACCATCTTAAGGAAAAGAAACAGAAATGGAGGCATCACACTCCCAGACCTTAAACAATATTATAAAGCCAACATCATCAAAACTGCATGGTACTGGAACAAAAATTGGCATACAGACCAGGGGAACAGAATTGAAAGCCCAGAAGTAAATCCCAACACCTATGGGCATCTAATCTTTGATAAGGGGGCACAAAGTATTAAATGGAAAAAGGAGGCTCTCTTCAATAAATGGTGCTGGGAAAACTGGGTTGAAACATGCAGAAGAATGAAATTGAACCACTTTATCTCACCAGAAACAAAAATCAACTCCAAATGGATCAAAGACCTAGATGTCAGACCATAAACAATCAAATACTTAGAGGAAAACATTGGTAAAACACTTTCCCACATACACCTCAAGGACATCTTTGATAAATCAAACCCAATTGCAAGGAAGACTAAAGCAGAAACAAACCAATGGGACTACATCAAATTGAAAAGCTTCTGCACATCCAAAGAAAGGATTAAACAAACAGAGAGACCCCTCACAGAATGGGAGAAGATCTTCACATGCCAGACATCAGACAAGAAACTAATCACCAAAATATATAAAGAGCTCAGCAAACTTAGCCGCAAAAAAACAAATGACCCCATCCAAAAATGGGCAGAGGAAATGAACAAAACATTCACCACAGAGGAGATCCAAAAGGCTAACAAACATATGAAAAACTGCTCTAGGTCTCTGATCGTCAGAGAAATGCAAATTAAGACAACACTAAGATACCACCTCACTCCTGTAGGAATGGCATACATCAAAAAGGACAGCAGCAACAAATGCTGGAGAGGATGTGGGGACAGAGGAACCCTTTTACATTGCTGGAGGGAATGTAAATTGGTACAGCCTCTGTGGAGAGCAGTCTGGAAAACTCTCAGAATACTAGACATGGACCTTCCATATGACGCAGCAATTCCTCTCCTGGGGTTATACCCCAAGGACTCCATAACACCCAACCAAAAAGAGGTGTGTACTCCTATGTTCATAGCAGCACAATTCGTAATAGCTCAAACCTGGAAGCAACCCAGGTGCCCAAGAACAGATGAGTGGCTGAGAAAGCTGTGGTATATATACACAATGGAATACTATGCAACTATCAAGAACAATGAACTCACCTTCTCTGACCCATATTGGACAGAGCTAGAAGGAATTATGTTAAGTGAACTAAGTCAGAAAGATAAAGATGAGTATGGGATGATCCCACTCATCAACAGAAGCTGACTAAGAAGATCTGAAAGGGAAACTAAAAGCAGGACCTGATCAAATTGTAAGTAGGGCACCAAAGTAAAAACCCAGTGGTGAGGGGTAGACATGTAGCTTCCTGGGCCAGTGGGGGGTGGGAGTGGGCAGGAGGGATGGGTCACAGACCTTTGGTGGTGGGAATGGTGTTTATGTACAATCCTAGCAAAATGTAGACATATAAATCAGTAGTTAATTAATATGAGAGGGGGAAATCAATTGTATGTCTCAAAGTTTCTCAAAAGACAAACCGAATCTTTATAATATATAGGCTGTGTATTTGATATGCGGACTCTCTCAAAAGCTTAGACCAAGTAGATTAGAAGCATCCAATAGCACAGCTATATACAAGATACTGGGTACTGTACAGCAAACCATAACAAAGGGACTTTTCAAAGTTAACCCAATTAACAAATAAAGTGATGATAATATTAACTATTGATTGTCTTTTTGAACCCTAAGACAGCAGGAACCTCACATCTTTACTATAGAGCCCCTATTTCCCCCAGTCCTCAAACCCTTGGATAGGGCCCACTTTCCTGTATGCATCTCCCAATCCGAACCAGATAATATTGCATCCGCCGATCACAACCTAGCAAAAGCAACGATTGCCACCTCAATATGCTTCACCTCAGACTGTATCCAGAGACTTCACGTGTGGAAGGACAACCCTTCAACTTCATTACTCGGGTGAGACCTTTCCTTTTATAGTACACTCTAATTTCATCCCAGGTAGTTCACTTTCTAACAAAGTCCCATAATCTAGATATACACCAGTTTCTGTGAGAGAGAGCTTATGTGCACACGTATCCATAAACTACTGCAAAATATATACCTGAAAGCAGAAGTACACTAGAGTTTGCAGTGAGTACCTCCCTAAAACTTCCTCTCCACTATTCCAAGCTTGGGATCCATGATTGCTCAACAAATTGTTTGGCCTCATATGTTAACTCTCTTTTCAATCACCAGGTTCCAGATGCCACCAGGATGCTGGCTAGGCTTCCCTGGATTGAAGACCCCACCAATGTGTCCTGGAGCTCAGCTTCCCCAGAGACACACCTTACTAGGGAAAGAGAGAGGCAGACTGGGAGTATGGACTGACCAGTCAACGCCCATGTTCAGCGGGGAAGCAATTACAGAAGCCAGACCTTCTACCTTCAGCAAACCTCAACGACCCTGGGTCCATGCTCCCAGAGGGCTAGAGAATGGGAAAGCTACCATGGAAGGGGGGGATTATGGGGATTGGGTGGTGGGAATTGTGTGGAGTTGTACCCCTTCTACCTTATGTTTTTGTTCACTAATACTTTCTTAAATAAAAATTTTTTTTAAAAAGAAAAAATAAAGAAATGCTATTAGAAATGCTAATGGAAGGTTCTATTATTTATAATTGTATTAAATCCTGCTCCAACTAGGTGGCCAATTATTAATGAAAAAGGAAGCTGTTATAAATGTGTTAATTCTGATAAAGATCAACATAGGTGGACAATTCTAAAAATGACATATATATATATATATATATATATATATATATATATATATATATATATATGTTTATTATAAAGTCTGAGAGACACTGCCATGGAAATGAGGAGACAGAATAAGGCTTGTGTCAGAGACACTTACAAAGCTGTGGCTCCAGTAGCCTAGGTGATATCACCAACAAAACAAGCCAGAGATCAGCAGTGCTCTGGTAACTCTCTTTGTATATCTGGGCCTGTCAGTAAAATAAGTATATAAGTAAAATATCAATGAGTGAAGACAGAGTGTATGAGAGCATGTGAGAGTTAGAGACAAAGAAGGCAAGAAGAGAAATAGATGAGTTGTAAAGAGACCAGAATTCAAAAACCTCCTACACTGTGTTCATTGATGACAGGTTCAAAGCAGGCTTTTAGAGATTGTAAGGCAGCAGCTCTCATGCCCACAGACCCCAGACAGCCCCAGCATTCACCATATGCTGTACTACCAGACCTGACATTAATGTGTGTGTGTGTGTGTGTGTGTGTGTGTCTGTCTGTCTGTCTGTCTGTCTGTCTGTGTCTGTGTGTGCTCAGAGCTTACCTATAGTAGTCTCAGAGCATGGGTGGGAAGGTAGCCAGCCTCACCTGCAACTTATGTAGAGAGAACATAGCTGGTCAGGGCAAGCCAACTAGCCCAGATTCTGGCTAAGCAAGAATGCACATGCAAAGGGACACTCATGTCTCCCTATCCTGAGTTCCCGATTCAATCCCATGCCTCACAACCATCCAAACACTGCCAACGGGGTAAGCTGGGGCACCCCTCAAAATACAGGGGCAGGAGCTTGTCCAGTCACGTTTGGCTGCCTACTCAGCCTCCAGACTCTCAGTCTGCTGCTCAGGGCAGCAGATTACAATCCCCAAAAGAACCCAGAAAGAGCTGTGTTTCAACATAGATGGGAACTGTGTTTGACCAAACAATAGTGGATGAACCAGGCCACTTACACCTACCCTTTGGTCCAGCTAAGACAATTACTCCTGTGGTCTCACAATCCCTGATCATGGTGTCCTGGTGTCCACACATCACACTCAGAGAGATTCCCATATGAAGGCATGCATAAGTGTCCCATACAAAGTCGCTCTGCTTGCAGGAAGAACAAACTCCCCGGGCCCTTGCTATGGAGAGACAAAAGTAAAATGGATGCCTCCACTGGCTGAATTCGGAGCTTCCAGTGGAGATCACAGCCCCGCCCCTCACCTGAGGGCCTGGCTGCTGCTAATAAAGGGAATTGGAAACACCTGTTACCACTTGGGGCCTGAGGACATACTCAGGAATCCCTCCAGGAACTAGCAGGCTGGCAGACCTCCTGACCCCGGGATAGCTGTGCTCCTAGTTGGGAGGGCCTTTGGTCCAGAGGTGAGAATATTCCCTAGATACAAGAACGAACTTCAGGTTTCAAAAGCATTTGAAACCCCAGGAGGCATATGGGAAAGACATATCACAGCCATCAATACACCGTCTTTCTGAACCCTGGAAGCTTCCATTTTGCGTGGAAAATCTGGACACTGGTGTGGCCATCAGTACCACAGATCCTTTACATTCAGCCCAATAGAGGGAAAGCACAATGTGTGTGCCAGGGTGGTAGAGTTTCACTTCTCTTGACCTGGGCTCTCATGCATAAGGACAAGGATGTGGTGCAGGAAATAGAGGAGGGCTCCATTTAGGCTGAGTGTCAGCCACAGGGCCCTGGAGAATGGGAGTCAAGCACAGAGGGCCTGGACAGCTGCAGCTGGAGATGCAAATATGCCTGTTACTTGCAGCAGGAAAGTTGTCTCCTCAGTTCCCCTCTGTACTACTCCATGTGCACGAGACTAAGTAATCCAAAGGGAAAAGAAAGGAAAATTTCAACACCAGGAACACGGAGTTCATGATGCATGCACTGACTTACACGATGGTCCAGGGAAGAAGGCACGTAGAGAAAGTCAGAGAGACAGAATCAAAGTGACTGAAAAGGACAGAAATTCTGGCCCTGTGTTGATCAGTGCCAGAGCCCTGAAGACAAAGCCTCCATGCCCATGCATACTTCTTACAAGTGGCATTGTTATTTTATGTTTGTGAGGAAAGGTTACACTTAGAACATCTAGGCCTTAGCCCACTCTCCAAAACTGCCCATGCCTCTCAAAATTGGAAGTATTTTTAGTGGTGCTCCAGCCAAAAAGCAGGCTGGCGTATTTCATCTCCCTGGCCCAGCCTCAACCTGTCCTGTGTGCAGGGAACTGCACTATGTCTATTTCTTCTTTAATTTACAGTTTTGGGATAGGACTCGGTGGACAAAAAGAGCAAGAGGGAAGTAGATGATTTGACAGCTTTAGTTTGTGCTGAGAGAGATTAGTAGAGTGACAAGAGGTAAATGAATGGCTCTGTGAGATGTCTCTCATGACTGTAGCTCAGAAGGGCCAGGTGTATCCGAATTACTACCTGAATCCAGAGGTGTGCAGATCTCTAGCTAAAATATATTTTCAGACCTCTACATTATATATATATATATATATATATATATATATATATATATATATATATATATAGAGAGAGAGAGAGAGAGAGAGAGAGAGAGAGAGAGAGGGACAATGATGTAGTCATTTTCTACAATGGATTCGATATGACATTCAAACAATTGATTGCTAAAAACTGGAGATAAACTGTGCATCAGGAAAATAATTGTCCAAAGGAGTAAATTCTCCAAATCATTAGCTATATGCAGCTCCAACGGTACCGAGAGAAATAGGCTCTAGAAGGAACTCATCCAGGAGACTCTCTACATGGACAGGCACTACAAGTTTCCTAGTCTGGCAACACACACAGGGCAGCTGCTAGTTCCCAGCTCAGGGCAAAATCCTCTCCCTCTTCAGTGTCTTTACATCTGAAAAGAAGAAAATTGACCATGGGCCAAGGAGAGCTACAATGGTGTCAATATTGAGTTGTAAATCAGAATGTGCCAAGTGTTTTGCACAAAATCACCTGTACCACAGTGATTCTGTTGTTCTGTCTCTCCCTCCTTCACACACACACACAAACACACACAAACACGCACTCTCACAATCACACACACGCACACATCCACAGAGGCACAGGCACAAACGGAGTTATACACATGCGCACTGGACAGCTTCTGCAAGGAAGACCCTGGGCTGAACCCTGCTTCGCACTTTCTGGAAGCACACCCAGCCATTTAAGGCCAGCTCTGAGCTCCCATAGTCGGGCTTCCTTCAAAAGGCCCGCCCACAGGGTGCCAGCCATGCTCTGATAGGCCAGAGGCCTAGGGTATGACCAGAACCCCTTCCAGAAATCTCATTGTTCAGGTTGCTTTGACACGCCCAGGAGGGTCCGGGCACCTAGTCAGTGATTGGCCAGCTGCCTTGAGCACTGCCAACAAGGCCTTGGAGCACGCTCATTGGGCAGCCTCTGGAAGGCCCAGCCCACCAGCCATCAGCTCAACTCTGATTGGCCTGTTGTCCCAGGGACACGCCCCCAGCCAGCCAGAGAATGTGAGAGTGAGAGAAGGCGAGTAGAGAAATATATGATTTGGAAAGGGACCAGAATTCAAAAACCTCCTACACTGTGTTCATTGATGACAGGTTCAAACCTGGCTTGTAGAGATTGTAAGGCAGCAGCTATCATGCCCACAGACCCCAGACAGCCCCAGTCTTCACCATATGCTGGATTACCAGACCTGACAGTAATGTGTATGTGTGTGTGTGTCTGTCTGTCTGTCTGTCTGTGTTTGTGTGTGCTCAGAGCTAATCTGTAATAGTCTCAGAACATGGGTGTCAAGGTAGCCAGCCTCACCTGCAACTTATGTACAGACAACCTAGCTGGTCAGGGCAAGCCAGATAGGCCAGATTCTGGCTAAGCAAGAATGCCAGAGAACTATGTGGAAGCCCAAGACCCCATTTTGAGCCACTGGTTACCACTTACCCAATTAGGGAAAAGCTGGGCTAGTGGCAAATCAGAGCAGGAGCTGTCTCTCTGTCTCTCTTCCTGCTTGTGCCCTGCTCTCTCAATTTATAACTGTTTCCTTCTCCTCAAAAAAAGTTACAAATGATGTACCGAAATATAGGGAAAGTGGGAAAAATTACCCCCATAGCCACTATTACATGTAACTACTAACTGTAAACCTTTCATCCACCAAGAAAGAACTGAATAAATATTTGTGAGGTTAAAAACATTGTAGGTTAAATAGGGAACATTCTTTAGAGCCATGCAATACTAATCCATTGTGCATTGGATGTCACTGTCAAAAACAGTGCAGTAGTAGTTTTAGTAGTGTGTACTATCTGCAAAAGGAATTGTATTGTGTGTCCAAAGTTCTCTTCAATTATAAGAGAAAAATCTATCAGGCAGAATAAATGATTCCTCATGTGATATCTGAGTAAATACACAAATAAATATGCAAATATATGGGAATGATCTAGGAGGATTTGAAAAAATAAAAAATAATAAAAACCATAGGAAGACCATAGGTCTATAATTCTAAAAATGACAGATATATATGTATATTTATATATGTATATGGATGTATATCTTTATTATAAAGTCTGAGAGATACTTTCATGGATATTAGGAGACAGAATATGGCTTGTGTCAGAGGGACTTAGAAAGCTGAGGCTCCAGTAGCCTAGGTAAAATCACCAACAAAACAAGCCAGAGCTCAGAAGTGCTCTGGCAACTCTCTTTGTATATCTGGGCCTGTCAATAAAATAAGGATATAAGTAAAATATTACTGAGTGCAGACAGAGTGAGTGAGAGCCTGTGAGAGTCAGAGAGAGAGAAGGAGAGAAAAGAAATAGAGGAGTTGGAAATAGACCATAAGTCAAAACCCCCCTAGACTGTGTTCATTCATGACAGGTTCAAACCTGGGTTGATTGTAAGGCAGCAGCTCTAATGCCCACAGACCACAGACAACCAAGCCTTCACTATATGTGTGTAGTATGTGCCCCAGGAAATGCATTGTGTTTCAAGAGTTCCCTTCAATTATAAGAGAAAATCTATCAAGCAGAAGAAATGACCCTCCTGTGATACCTGACTAAATAAATAAATATGCAAATAAATGGAGATGATTTAGGAGGACTTGAAAAAATAAAAAATAATGAAAACAAAAACCACAAGAAGACCTGATTACAGCAGAAACATAGAAACCATCTGCTGAGAAACAGAGGGCTGCTTCAAAAATTCCCTAAAACTTCAGGGTCCAAGATTTCCGGAAAAAGAAAAACACATACGTATTGAAGCTTACACTAGAAAAAGGAGGGAAGTTCTGGGCTATGATAATTACAATAAGGATGGTGATAGAAACATGATTAGAAATGCTACTGGTAGGTTCTATTATTTGTGATTGTATTGAATCCTGCTCCAACTATATAGCCAATTATTTCTGAAAAAACTAGGCTGTTATAAATGTGGTAATTCTGAATTAAGGTCAAATACATAGGTCGACAACTCAAAAAATGACAGATATATAAACATATATGTTTATATATATGTATATCTTTATTATAAACTCTGAGTGATACTGGCATGAAATGAGGAGACAGAATATGGCTTGTGTCAGAAAAACTTACAAACTGAGGCTCCAGTCGCCTAGGTGAAATCGCCAACACAACAAAGCAGAGCTTTGTATGAACATGGCCCCTTGAACCTACCCTTTGGGTCCGGGTAAGGCCATTACTCCTGTGGCCTCACAAAACCTGATCATGGTGTACTAGTGTCCACTCATCAAAATCAGAGAGATTCCCAGAAGTAAGCATGCATGAGTGTCCCATACAAAGTAGCTCTGCTTGTAGGAAGCACAAACTCCCTGGGCCCTTGCTATGGACAGACAAAAGTAAGATGGATGACTCCATTGGCTGTATTCGGAGCTTCCAGTGGAGATCACAGCCCCGAACCTCACCTGAGGACCCGGCTGCTGCTAATACAGGCAACTGGAAACACCTGTTACCACTTGGGGCCTGAGGAAATACTCAGGAATCCCTCCAAGAGCTAGCAGGCTGGCAGACCTCCTGACACTGGGATAGCTGTGCTCTTAGTTGTGAGGGCCTTCGGGCCAGAGGTGAGAATATTTCCTACATACAAGAAAGAACTTCAGGTTTCAAATGGATTTGAAACCCCATGAAGCACTTGGAAAACACATTTCACAGCCATCAAAACACCCTCTTTCAGAACCCTGGAAGCTTCCGTTTTGCGTGGAAAATTTGGACACTGGTGTGGCCATCAGTCCCACAGATCCTTTACACTCGGCCCAATACAGGGAAAGCACAATGTGTGTGCCAGAGGGATAGAGTTTCACTTCTCTTGACCTGGGCTCTCATGGAAAAAGGACTAGGATGCTGTGCAGGAAGGTGAAGAGGGCTGCCTTTAGGCTGAGTGTCAGCCTCAGGGCCCTGGGGAATGGGAGTCAAGCATAGAGGGCCTGGATAGCTGCAGCTGGTGATGGACACATACCTGTTACCTGCAGTAGGATTGCTGCCTCCTCAGTTCCCCACAGTATTACGCCATATGCACGAGATTGAATAATCCAAAGGGCAAAAAAGGAAAATTTCAACACCAGGAAGACCGAGTTAATGATGCATGCACTGACTTCCAGTAAGGGCCCAGTGAAGAAGGCTCGTAGATACAGTCAGAGAGACAGAATGACAGTGACCGAAAAGTACAGAAATTCTGGATCTGTGTTGATCAGTGCCAGAGCACTGAAGACAAATCCTCCATGCCCATCCATACTTCTTACAAGTGGCATTGCTATTTTATGTTTGTGAGGAAAGGTTACACTTAGAACATCTAGGTCTTACCCCACTCTGAGAAGCAACACTTGGTGTGCAGCCCACTCTCCAAAACTGCCCTCGCCTCTCCAAATTGGAAGTAGTCTTAGTGATGCTCCAGCCAAGAAGCAGGCTGGAATATTGCATCTCTCTTGTCCAACCTCAGCCTGTCCTGTGTGCAGGGAACTGCACTATATTTATTTCTTCTTTGATTTACAGTTTTGGGATAGGACTCGGTGGAGAAAAAAAGCAAGAGTGAAGTAGATCATTGGGCAGCGGTAGTTTGTGCTGAGAGAGATTTGTAGACTGATAAGAGGTATAGGAATGGCTCTGTGATATGTCTTTCATGACTGTGGCTCAGAAGGGCCAGGTGTATCTGCATTACTACACTAATACAGCGCTGTGCAGGTCTCTAGCTAAAAATATTTTCAGACCTCTAAATGTGACATATATATATATATGTATATATATATATATATATATATATAGAGAGAGAGAGAGAGAGAGAGACTGATGTAGTCATTTTCTACAAAAGATTCGATATGACATTCAGACAATTGATTGCTAAAACCTGGAGAGAAACTGTGCATCAGGAAAAGAATTGTCCAAAGGAGTAAAATCTCAAAATCATTAGCTATATGCATCTCCAAAGAGACATAGCGAGAAAGGCTTGAGAAGGAACTCATCAAGGAGACTCTCCACATGGACAGGCACCACAAGTTTCCTAGTCCGGCAACAGACACAGTGCATCTGGTAGTTCCCAGTGCAAGCCTCAGGGCAAAAACCTCTCCCTCTTCAGTTTTTTTTTTTTTTTTTACATCTGAAAAGAAGAAAAGTGACCAAGGGCCATAGAGACCTACAATGGTGTCAATATTGATATGAAAATCAGAATGTACCATGTGTTTTGCAAAAAAATCACTTTATTATAAACTCTGTGTGATACTGGCATGGAAATGAGGAGACAGAATATGACTTGTGTCAGAAAGACTTACAAACTGAGGCTCCAGTAGCCTAGGTGAAATCGCCAACACAACAAGCCAGAGCTCAGCAGTGCTCTGGTAACTCTCTTTGTATATCTGGGCCTGTCAGTAAAATAAGTATATAAGTAAAATATTAATGAGTGAAGACAGATTTTTGAGAGCATGTGAGAGTTAGAGACAGAGAAGGCGAGAAGAGAAATAGATGAGTTAGAAATAGACCAGAATTCAAAAACCTCCTACACAGTGTTCATTGATGACAGGTTCAAACCAGGCTTGTAGAGTTTGTAAGGCAGCAGCTCTCATGTCCACAGATGCCAGAGAGCCCCAGCCTTCACCATATGCTGTACTACCAGACCTGACAGTAATGTGTGTGTGTGTGTGTTTGTGTCTGTCTGTCAGTGTGTGTCTGTGTGTGCTCAGAACTCACCTATAGTAGTCTCAGAGCATGGGTGGCAAGGTAGCCAGCCTCACCTGCATCTTATCTATAGAGAACCTAGCTGGTTACCAAAAGCCAGCTAGCCCAGATTCTAGCTAAGCAAGAATGCATATGCAAAGTGACTTTCATGTCTTGCTCTCCTGCGTTCCCGATTCAATCTCACGCCTCAATATCATCCAAACACTGCCATCTGGGGGAGCTGGGGCACCACTCAGAATTCAGGGGCAGGACCCTGTAGAGTCACATTTGGCTGCATACTCAGCCTCCAGGCTCCCAGTCCACTTCTCGGTGGACAGCAGATTAGAAGCCCAAAAAGAACCCAGAAAGAGCTGTGTTTCAACATAGATGGGAACTGTGTTTGACCAAACAATAGTGGATGAACCCGGCCCCTTACACCTCCCCTTTGGGTCCTGTTAAGGCAATTGCTCCTGTGGCCTCACAATCCCTGATCATGGTGTAGTGGTGTCCGCACATCACACTCAGAGAGATTCCCAGAAGTAGGCATGCATGAGTGTCCCATACAAAGTCTCTCTGCTTGCAGGAAGCACAAACTCCCCGTGCCCCTGGTATGAAGAGATAAAAGGAAGATGGATGCCTCCATTGGCTGAATTAGGGGCTTCCAGTGGAGATCACAACCCCGCACTTCACCTGAGAGCCTGGATGCTGCTAATAAAGGCAGTTGGAAACACCTGTTACCACTAGGGACATGAGGACATAATACTCAGGAATCCCTCCAGGAGTTAGCAGGTTGTCAGACCTCCTGAACCCAGGATAGCTGTGCTCCTAGTTGGGAGGGCCTTCTGGCCAGAGGTAAGAATATTCCCTAGATAGAAGAAAGAACATCAGGTTTCAAAAGGATTTGAAATCCCATTAGGGACTTGGAAAAAACTTTTCACAGCCAAACAAACACCCTTTTCAGAACCGTGGAAGCTTCTGTTTTGCGTGGAAATCTGGACACTGGTGTGGCCATCAGTCCCACAGATCCTTTACATTCGGCCCAATAGAAGGAAAGCACAATGTGTGTGCCAGGGGGATAGAGTTTCACTTTTCTTGTCCTGGTCTCTCATGGAATAAGGACAAGGATGCGGTGCAGGAAATTGAGGAGGGCTGCATTTAGGCGGAGTGTCAGCCTCAGAGCCCTGGAGAATGGGAGTCAAGCACAGAGGGCTGGGATAGCTGCAGCTGGAGATGGACATATGCCTGTTACCTGCAGCAGGATCGCTGTCTCCTCAGTTCCCCAATGTACTACGCCATATGCAGGAGACTGAATAATCCAAAGGGCAAAGAAATGAAAATTTCAACACCAGGAAGTCCGAGTTCATGATGCATGCACTGACTTCCATAAGGGCCCAGGGAAGAGGGCAGGTAGAGATAGTCAAAGACACACAGGATGACAGAGACAGAAAAGGACTGAAATTCTGGTCCTGTGTTGATCAGTGCCAAGCATTGAAGACAAACTATCCATGCCCATGCATACTTCTTACAAGTGGTATTGTTATTTTATGTTTGTGAGGAAAGGTTACACTTAGAACATCGAGGTTTAGCCCACTCTGAGAAGCAACACTTGGCATGCAGCCCACTCTCCAAAACTGCCCTCCCCTCTCCAATTTGGAAGTAGTCTTAGTGATGCTCCAGCCAAGATGCAGGCTGGCGTATTGCATCTCCCTTGTCCAGCCTCAGACTGTCCTGTGTGCAGGGAACTGTACTATGTCTATTTCTTCTTTAATTTACAGTTTTGGGATAGGACTCGGTGGACAAAAAGAGCAAGAGGGAAGTAGATGATTTGGTAGCAGTACTTTGTGCTGAGAGAGATTTGTAGAGTGATAAGAGGTATACAAATGGCTCTGTGAGATGTCTCTCATGACTGTGGCTCAGAAGGTCCAGGTGTATCCACATTAATACCCTAATCCAGAGCTGTACAGGTCTCTAGGTAAAAAATATTTTCAGATCTCTACATGTTACATTATATATATATATATATATATATATATATATATATATATATATAGAGAGAGAGAGAGAGAGAGAGAGAGAGAGAGAGAGAGAGGGGGGGGAGACACTGATGTAGTCATTTTCAACAATGGATTCGATATGACATTCAGACAATTGATTGCTAAAACATGGAAGAAACTGTGCATCAGGAAAAGAATTGCCCAAAGGAGTAAAATCTCAAAATCATTAGCTATATGCATCTCCAACAGAACAGAGCGATAAAGGGTCGAGAAGGAACTCATCAAGGAGACTCTCCACATGGACATGCACCACAAGTTTCCTAGTCTGGCAACAGACACAGTGTATCTGGTAGTTCCCAGTGCATGCCTCAGGGCAAAAACCTCTCCCTCTTCAATGTCTTTACATCTGAAAAGAAGAAAAGTGACCAAGGGCCAAAGAGAGCTACAATGGTGTCAATATTGAGCTGTAAATCAGAATGTACCAAGTGTTTTGCAAAAAAAAAATCACTTTATCATAAACTCTGAGTGATACTGGCATGGAAATGAGGAGACAGAATATGGCTTGTGTCAGAAAGTCTTACAAACTGAGGCTCCAGTAGCCTAGGTGAAATCGCCAACACAACAAGCCAGAGGTCAGCAGTGCTCTGGTAACTCTCTTTGTATATCTGTGCCTGTCATTAAAATACGTATATAAGTAAAATATTAATGAGAGAAGACAGAGTGTGTGAGAGCATGTGAGAGTTAGAGACAGAGAAGGCGAGAAGAGGAATAGATGAGTTGGAAAGAGACCAGAATTCAAAAACCTTCTACACTGTGATCATTGATGACAGGTTCAAACCTGGATTGTAGAGATTGTAAGGCAGCAGCACTCATGCCCACAGACCCCAGACAGACCCAGTCGTCACCATATGCTGTACTACCAGACCTGACAGTAATGTGTGTGTGACTGTAGAGACAGTCAGAGAGACAGAATGACAGAGACAGAAAAGGACTGAAATTCTGGCCCTGTGTTGATCAGTGCTGGAGCACTGAAGACAAACCCTTCATGCCCATGCATACTTCTTACAAGTGGCATTGCTATTTTATGTTTTTGAGGAAAGGTATCACTTAGAACATCTAGGTCTTAGCCACTCTGAGAAGCAACACTTGGCCTGCAGCCCAATCTCCAAAACTGCCCCCGCCTCTCCAAATTGGAAGAAGTCCTAGTGATGCTCCAGCCAACATGCAGGCTGGAGTATTGCATCTCCCCGGTCCAGCCTCAGCCTGTCCTGTGTGCAGGGAACTTCACTATGTCTATTTCTTCTTTGATTTACAGTTTTGGGATAGGACTCGGTGGACAAAATAAGCAAGAGGGAAGTACATGATTTGGCAGCGGTAGTTTGTGCTGAGAGTGATTTGTAGAGTGATAAATGAAATGGCTCTGTGAGATGTCTCTCATGACTGTGGCTCAGAAGGGCCAGGTGTATCCACTTTACTACACTAATCCAGAGCTGTGCAGGTCTCTAGCTAAAAAATATTTTCAGACATATAAAGTTACATATATATATATATATAAAGAGAGAGAGAGAGATAGATAGATAGAGTGAGAGACACTGATGTAGTCATTTTCTACAGTGGATTCGATATGACATTCAGACAATTGATTGCTAAAACCTGGAGAGAAACTGTGCATCAGGAAAAGAATTGTCCAAAGCAGTAAAATCTCCAATACATTAGTTATACGCAGCTCCAGTGGGAAAGATCGAAAAAGGCTCAAGAAAGAACTCATCCAGGAGACTCTCCACATCGACAACCACCACAAGTTTCCTAGTCTGGCAACACACACAGGGCCGCTGCTAGTTCCCAGTGAAAGCCTCAGGGCAAAAACCTCTCCCTCTTCAGTGTCTCAGAATTCAAAATCCTCCTACACTTTGTTCATTGATGACAGGTTCAAACCTGGCTTTAAGAGATTGTAAGGCAGCAGCTCTCATGCCCACAGACTAAGGACAGCCTCAGCCTTCACCATATTGGGTACTACCAGACCTGACAATAATGCGTGTGGGTGTCTGTCTGTCTGTCTGTCTGACTGTGTGTGTCTGTGTGTGCTCAGAGCTCACCTGTAGTAGTCTCAGAGCATGGGTGGCAAGGTAGCCAGACTCACCTGCAACTTATGTACAGAGAACATAGCTGGTCAGGGCAAGCCAGCTAGCCCGGATTCTGGATAAGCAAGAATGCATATGCAAAGGGCCTCTCATGTCTTGCTCTCCTGAGCTCCCTATTCAATCCCATGCCACACTATCTATCATCCAAATACTGCCAACAGGGGCAGCTAGGGCTCCCCTCAGAATTCAGGGGCATGAGCCTGTCCAGTCATTTTTGGCTGCCTACTCAGCCTCCAGGCTCGCAGTCCACTTCTCTGGGCAGCAGATTACAAGCACAGAAAGTACCCAGAAACAGCTGTGTTTCAACATAGATGGGAACTGTGTTTGACCAAACAATAGTGGATGAATCCGGTCCCTTACAACTACCCTTTGGGTCCGGCTAAGGCAATTGCTCCTGTGGCCTCACATCCATGATCATGGTGTCCTAGTGTCCACACATCACACCCAGAGAGATTCCCAAAAGTAGGCATGCATGAGTGTCCTATACAATGTCTCTCTGCTTGTAGGAAGCACAAACTCCCTGGCCCTTGCTATGGACAGACAAAAGAAAGATGGATGCATCCATTGGCTGAATTCGGAGCTTCCAGTGGAGATCACAACACTGCACCTCACCTGAGGGCCTGGCTGCTGTTAATAAAGGCAACTGGAAACACCTGTTACCACTTGGGCCCTGAGGACATAATACTCAGGAATCCCTCCAGGAGCTAGCAGGATGGCAGACCTCCTGACCCCGGGATAGCTGTGCTCCGAGTTGGGCGGCCCTTCTTGCCAGAGGTAAGAATATTCCCAGGATACAAGAAAGAACTTCAGGTTTCAAAAGGATTTGAAAACCCCATGAGGCACTTGGAAATGTCATTTCACAGCCATCAAAACACCCTCTTTCAGAACCCTGGAGCCTTCCGTTTTGCATGGAAAATCTGGACACTGGTGGGGCCATCAGTACCACAGATCCTTTACATTAGGTTTAATAGAGGGAAAGCACAATGTGTGTGCCAGGGGGGTAGAGTTTCCCTTCTCTTCACCTGGGCTCTCATGGAATAAGGACAAGGACGCTGTGCAGGAAGGTGAGGAGGGCTGCATTTAGGCTGAATGTCAGCGTCAGGGCACTGGAGAATGGGATTCAAGCACAGAGGGCCTGGACAGCTCCAGCTGGTGATGGACATATGCCTGGAACCTGCAGCAACAACACTGTCTCCACAGTTCCCCTCTGTACTACACCATGTGCAAGAGACTAAATAATCCAAAGGGCAAAGAAAGGAAAATTTCAACACCAGGATGACTGAGTTGACGATGCATGCACTGACATCCAGTAAGGGCCCAGGGAAGAAGGCACATAGAGACAGTCAGAGAGACATAATGACAGAGACAGAAAAGGACTGAAATTCTGGCCCTGTGTTGATAAGTGACAGAGCACTGAAGACAAACACTCCATGCCCAAGCATACTTCTTACAAGTGGCATTGCCTTTTTATGTTTTTGAGGAAAGGTAACACTTAGAACATCTAGGTCGTAGCCACTCTGAGAAGCAACACTTGGCCGGCAGCCCACTGTCCAAAACTTCCCCTGCTTCTCCAAATTGGAAGTAGTCTTAGTGATGCTCCAGCCAAGATGCAGGCTGGCGTATTGAATCTCCCTTGTCCAGCCTCAGCCTGTCCTGTGTGCAGGGAACTGCATTATGTCTATTTCTTCTTTGATTTACAGTTTTGTGATAAGACTCAGTGGACAAAATGAGCAAGAGGGAAGTAAATGATTTGGCAGCAGTAGTTTTGCTGAAAGAAATTTGTAGAGTGATAAACGATATGGCTCTGTGATATGTCTCTCATGACTGTGGCTCAGAAGAGCCAGGTGTATCCACTTTACTACACTAATCCAGACCTGTGCAGGTCTCTAGCTAAAAAAAATATTTTCAGACCTCTACATATTATATATAGAGAGTGAGAGACAGAGAGAGAGAGACACTGATGTAGTCATTTTCTCCAATGGATTCGATATGACATTCAGACAATTGATTGCTAAAACCTGGAGAGAAACTGTACAACAGGAAAAGAATTGTCCAAAGGAGTAAAATCTCAAAATCATTAGCTATATGCAGCTCCATCGGGACTGATCAAAAAAGGCTCAGAAGGAACTCACCCAGGAAACTCTCCACATGGACAGGCACCACAAGTTTCCTAGTCTGGCAACACACACAGGGCAGCTTCTAGTTCCCAGTGCAAGCCTCAGGGCAAAACCTCTCCCTCTTCAGTTTCTCAGAATTCAAAAACCTCCTACACTGTGTTCATTGATGACAGTATCAAACCTGGCTTGTAGAGATTGTAAGGCAGCAGCTCTCATGCCCACAGACCACAGACAGCCCCAGTCTTCACCATATGCTGTACTACCAGACCTAACAGTAATGTGTGTGTGTGTGTGTCTGTTTGTCTGTGTGTGTCTGCGTGTGCTCAGAGATCACCTGTAGTAGTCTCAGAACATGGGTGTCAAGGCTTAGCCAGACTCACCTGCAACTTATGTACAGAGAACCTAGATGTTCAGGGCGAGCCAGCTAGTCCAGATTCTGTCTAAGAAAGAATGCCAGAGAACTATGTGGAAGCCCAAGACCCCATTTTGAGTCCCTGGTCATCACTTACCCAATTAGAGAAAAGCTGGGCTAGTGGCAAATCAGAGGTTTAGCTGTCTCTCTGTCTCTCTTCCTGCTTTGGCCCTGCCCTCTCAATTTATGACTGTTTCCTTCTCCTCAATAGGAAAGTTACAAATGATGTACAGAAATAAAGGGAAAGAGGGAAAAATTACCCCCTTAGCCACTATTACATGTAACTGTTGACTGTAAACCATTCATCCCCCAAGAAAGAGCAGAATAAATATTTTTGAGGTTAAAAACATTATAGGTTGGAGGAGGAGGTAAGATGGCGGCGGCCTGAGAAATCCTGACAGTGAGTGCTCTGATAGCATCGTCGGCAACGGTAGGATTTTCTGCCTTTAGCAGGCCAGTCAATAAGGGGGGGGGCACCAAAGAAGTGATTACAGTTTAATTTGGGTTAACAATTAGAGCAAAGGTGACACGGACTAGCGGGGCTCCAGAATTCCCAGGCGGCGCCAGGCAAGGCGAGTGCGCCGGGCATTGTCCCCCGCCCGCCCGGGAAGGCGGCTCCTCCTCCGGTTGCAGAGCCCGGCGGGCAGAGGACCGGGAGAGAGCACTTTAGCTCGGGGGCTGCCTCTTGGGAGTCGCGAGGGTCCACCGCGACCCTGAGGGTGGATCCAAAGACTTCTTGAGTATAGCTCTCATTGGATCAGAGGACTTGGAGCTAGTTTTCATTTTTGAGAAATCCTTTAAAAAAGTCTGGAGGGCGGGGTTTCCCGGAAGATGGAGCCCGGAGAAGCGGCCAGCCTTTGAGCTCCGGACACATCTCGTGTAAACAATAGGATTTTCTGCCTTTAGCAGGCCAGCCAATAAGGGGCCATCACGGTCATACCAAGGATGTGTCTATAACTTAATTTGGGTTAAGAATTAGAGTAGGGGGAAAAAATTCTTTTTTCTTCCTTTTAATTTTCAAGCATACATCCTTCCCGCCGCCCCCCCCCCCCCCATAAGCAGTGCCTGGGACCAGCTATTAGCAGGATACCCCATACCACCTAACAGGGTTTTTTTTTTTTTTTAATTCACTGATACACATTTGGGAAGTTCCTCGCACTGCTCTTTAATTACAACTCTTCTTCTTATCTTCTCCCTTTTCTCTCTCTTATCTCTCTCTATCTCTCTCTTTTTTTTTTAATCTTGTCATACACTTCTTTCTTCTTTGCCTTTCTGAATTTGTGAATTACTTTGGGGAAGAAATCTGACCCAGAGTGGACTCTCTACGTGTGTATCTCTGCTCTAGTTCCCTTTACACTCTTGTTACCCTTAGAATATACACTGGATAGTAGATTTGCATAACTGTCTATTCTTGCTATCCTCTCTTCCTTTTCTCTTTCTTCACTGGGATTTGGTTACTATTTTTTCACGGACTGGAGAAATTGTTTGGCTAACTGGTAACGATTAAACGCCTTCAATACTTACTTCAGTTGCTACTGTTATTCCGGAGGTTGGTGAGTGCAATTGTCATAAAGGTATTTAGTACAGTGTTACTTGTGCTCAAAACACAACAACTGAGGAACAACAGAGCATTAAAAAAAAAGAGAGAAACACATAAATTAAAAAAAAAATGGGTAGATTAAAAACAAATAAAACTGCTACCCCAATGAATGAAGACAAGAGCCCAGAAGAAACCACAAATCAGTCAGAAGTAACCATAGATAAGAAAAGTATGCAAGCAATAATAAACTTATTAATCACAGAAATGAAAACAACATTGGAGGAAAGAAATGGCAGTATTAGGGAAACAACAGTTGAGACCCCCAAGGAAAATACTGATTATCTTGAGGCAATTAGAGAACTGAAAGCTGAAATAGCTGTAATGAAGAAAGAAGCTGAGGCAAGGGAAAGCAGACTAACAGAAGCAGAAAACAGAATTAATCAGACAGAGGATGAGTTAGAGAAAACTAAGAAAGAGGTGAAAGAGCTTAAAAAGAGATTGAGAGACACTGAAAACAACAACAGAGACATATGGGATGATCTCAAAAGAAGTAACATTTGTATAATTGGCCTGCCAGAGGAAGAAAGAGAGGAAGGGGAAGCAAACATCCTAGAGGAAATAATACAAGAAAATTTCCCAGACCTGAATAACAGAAAGGATATCAAGGTGCAAGAGGCCCAGAGAGTACCAAACAGAACCAACCCAGACCTGAAAACACCAAGACACATCATAGTCACAATGAGAAGAAGTAAGGATAAAGAAAGGATCCTAAAGGCTGCAAGAGAGAAACAAAAAGTCACATACAGGGGAAAACCCATAAGACTTTCTGCAGATTTTTCAACTCAAACTCTAAAAGCCAGAAGGGAGTGGCAAGATATCTATCGAGCCCTGAATGAAAAAGGGTTTCAACCAAGGATTATGTATCCTGCTAGACTTTCATTCAAGCTAGATGGAGGGATCAAAACCTTCTTAGACAAACAACAGTTAAAGGAGGCAACTATCACCAAGCCGGCCCTGAAAGAGGTACTAAAAACCTCTTATAAACAAGAACATCACTATAATACTTGTAATATATCAGAGTAAACAAATTGTTTTTTAGAACAATGGCACTACAATACATTAAATCCATAATATCAATAAATGTCAATGGCTTAAACTCACCCATCAAAAGGCACAGGGTGGGGGGATGGATCAGAAAACATAACCCAACCATACGCTGCTTGCAAGAATCACATCTGTCACAACAAGATAAACACAGACTTAAAGTGAAAGGATGGAAAACTATCATACAGGCTAACGGTCCACAAAAAAGGGCAGGAACAGCCATTCTCATCTCAGACACGATAGATTTTAAATTGAATAAAGTAATAAAAGATAGGCAAGGACATTACATAATGATTAGAGGATCAATCAGCCAAGAAGACTTAACAATTATTAACATCTATGCACCCAACGAGGGACCATCTAAATACATTAAACACCTATTGAAAGAATTTCAAAAATACATCAATAGTAATACAATAATAGTGGGAGACTTCAATACCCCACTCTCACACTTAGACAGATCAACAAAGCAGAGAACCAATAAAGATACAAGAGAATTGAATGAAGAGATTGACAGACTAGACCTCTTGGACATTTTCAGACTCCTCCACCCCAAAAAACTGGAATACACCTTCTTTTCAAATCCACACAACACATACTCAAGGATAGACCACATGTTAGGCCACAAAGACAGCATCAATAAATTAAAGAGCATTGAAATCATCCCAAGTATCTTCTCAGACCACAGTGGAGTAAAACTAACTTTTAACAACAAACGGAAAATTATTAAAAGACATAGAATTTGGAAACTAAACAACATGCTCCTCAAGAACCACTGGGTCAGACACTCACTCAAACAGGAAATTCAAATGTTCCTGGAAACTAATGAAAATGAAGACACAACCTATCAAAATATTTGGGACACAGCTAAAGCAGTACTGAGAGGGAAACTTATAGCTATACAATCACATATTAAACACCAAGAAGAAGCCCAAATGAACGAACTTACCACACACCTCAAGGACTTAGAGGAAGAGGAACAAAGGAACCCTAAGGCAACCAGAAGGACAGAAATCACTAAAGTTAGAGCAGAAATAAACAACATCGAAAATAAAAGAACCATACAAAAGATCAATGAAGCCAAATGTTGGTTCTTTGAAAGATTAAACAAAATTGACAAACCCCTAGCCAGACTCACCAAACAAAAAAGAGAGAAGACTCAAATTAATAGAATTGTAAACGATACAGGAGATCTCACAACTGACACCACAGAAATCCAGAGAATTCTGCGAAACTTCTATAAAGATCTATATGCCACCAAGCTAGAGATTCTGGAAGAAATGGAACAATTCCTAGAAACCTATGCACTTCCAAAACTGAACGAAGAAGAACTACAAAATCTAAATGCACCAATCACAGACAAAGAAATTGAAACCGTTATTAAGAATCTCCCCAACAACAAAAGTCCTGGACCAGATGGCTTCACAAACGAATTCTACAAAACTTTCAGGAAACAGTTAATACCCATACTTCTTAAGCTATTCCATACGATTGAAGAAACAGCAATACTCCCTTCCACCTTTTATGAAGCCAACATCACCCTGATACCAAAAGCTGATAGGGACAGAACAAAAAAGGAAAACTACAGACCAATATCTCTGATGAACATAGATGCCAAAATATTAAACAAGATCTTGGCCAACCAGATACAGCAACACATCAAAAAGATTGTTCATCATGACCAAGTGGGAGTCATCCCAGGAATGCAAGGCTGGTTCAACATCCGTAAATCAATCAATGTCATTCATCACATCAATAAAAGCAAAGCCAAAAACCACATGATTATCTCAATAGATGCAGAGAAAGCCTTTGACAAAATCCAACACCCATTCATGCTCAAAACTCTACAAAAAATGGAAATAGATGGGAAATTCCTCAAGATAGTGGAGTCTATATATAGCAAACCTACAGCCAATATCATACTCAATGGACAGAAGCTGAAAGCATTCCCCCTCAGATCAGGGACTAGACAGGGCTGCCCACTGACACCGTTACTCTTCAACATAGTATTGGAAGTTCTTGCCATAGCAATCAGGCAAGAGAAAGAAATCAAAGGGATACAGATTGGAAGGGAAGAAGTCAAGCTCTCACTATTTGCAGATGATATGATAGTATACATAGAAAGACCTAAAGAATCCAGTAGAGAATTACTGGAAGTTGTTAGGCAATATAGCAAGGTATCAGGCTACAAAATCAATGTACAAAAATCAGTGGCATTTCTTTATGCAAACACTAAATCTGAAGAAGAAGACATCCAGAAATCACTCCCATTCACTGTTTCAGCAAAGTCAATCAAATACCTAGGAATAAAGTTGACCAAAGAAGTGAAAGACTTGTATACTGAAAACTATGAGTCGCTACTCAAGGAGATAGAAACTGATACCAAGAAATGGAAACATATCCCATGCTCATGGATTGGAAGAATAAATATCATCAAAATGAACATTCTCCCCAGAGCCATATACAAATTTAATGCAATACCCATCAAAGTTCCACCAAGCTTCTTTAAGAGAATAGAACAAACACTACAATCATTTATCTGGAACCTGAAAACACCTAGAATTGCCAAAACCATCCTAAGGAAAAGAAACAGAAATGGAGGCATCACACTCCCAGACCTTAAACTATATTATAAAGCCATCATCATCAAAACAGCATGGTACTGAAACAAAAATAGGCACACAGACCAGTGGAACAGAATTGAAAGCCCAGAAGTAAATCCCAACACCTATGGGCATCTAATCTTTGATAAGGGGGCCCAAAGGATTAAATGGAAGAAGGAGGCTCTCTTCAATAAATGGTGCTGGGAAAACTGGGTTGAAACATGCAGAAGAATGAAATTGAACCACTTTATCTCACCAGAAACAAAAATCAACTCCAAATGGATCAAAGACCTAGATGTCAGACCAGAAACAATCAAATACTTAGAGGAAAACATTGGTAAAACACTTTCCCATCTACACCTCAAGGATATCTTTGATGAATCAAACCCAATTGCAAGGAAGACCAAAGCAGAAACAAACCAATGGGACTACATCAAATTGAAAAGCTTCTGCACATCTAAAGAAACTATTAAACAAACAGAGAGACCCCTCACAGAATGGGAGAAGATCTTCACATGCCAGACATCAGACAAGAAACTAATCACCAAAATATATAAAGAGCTCAGCAAACTCAGCCGCAAAAAAGCAAATGACCCCATCCAAAAATGGACAGAGGAAATGAACAAAACATTCACCACAGAGGAGATCCAGAAGGCTAACAAACATATGAAAAACTGCTCTAGGTCACTGATTGTCAGAGAAATGCAAATTAAGACAACACTAAGATACCACCTCACTCCTGTAAGAATGGCATACATCAAAAAGGACAGCAGCAACAAATGCTGGAGAGGATGTGGGGACAGAGGAACTCTTTTACATTGCTGGTGGAAATATAAATTGGTACAGCCTCTGTGGAGAGCAGTCTGGAAAACTCTCAGAAGGCTAGACATGGACCTTCCATATGACCCAATAATTCCTCTCCTGGGGTTATACCCCAAGGACTCCATAACACCCAACCAAAAAGAGGTGTGTACTCCTATGTTCATAGCAGCACAATTCATAATAGCTAAAACCTGGAAGCAACCCAGGTGCCCAACAACAGATGAATGGCTGAGAAAGCTGTGGTATATATACACAATGGAATACTATGCAGCTATCAAGAACAATGAACTCACCTTCTCTGACCCAGCTTGGACAGAGCTAGAAGGAATTATGTTAAGTGGACTAAGTCAGAAAGTTAAAGATGAGTATGGGATGATCCCACTCATCAACTGAAGCTGACTTAGAAGATCTGAAAGGGAAACTAAAAGCAGGACCTGATCAAATTGTAAGTAGGGCACCAAAGTAAAAACCCAGTGGTGAGGGGTAGACATGTAGCTTCCTGGGCCAGTGGGGGGTGGGAATGGGTGGGAGGGATGGGTCACGGTCCTTTGGTGATGGGAATGGTGTTTATGTACACTCCTAGCAAAATGTAGACATATAAATCAGTAGTTAATTAATATGAGAGGGGGAAATCAATTGTATGTCTCAAAGGTTCTCAAAAGACAAACTGAATCTTTTTAATAGATAGGCTACGTGTTTGATATGCGGACTCTCTCAAAAGCCTAGACCAAGTAGATCAGAAGCTTCCAATAGCACAGCTATATACAAGATACTGGGTACTGTACAGCAAACCATAACAAAGGGACTTTTCAAAGTTAACCCAATTAACAAATAATGTGATGATAATATTAACTATTGATTGTCTTTTTGAACCCTAAGACAGCAGGAACCTCACATCTTCACTATAGAGCCCCTACTTCCCCCAGTCCTGGCACCCTTGGATAGGGCTCACTTTCCCGTATGCTTCTCCCAATCCATACCAAATAATATTGCATCCGCTGATCACAACCTAACCAAAGCAACGATTGCCATCTCAACATGCTTCACCTCAGTGTGTATCCAGAGACTTCACGTGTGGAATGACAACCCTTCAGCTTCATTACTAGGGTGAGACCTTTCCTTTTATAGTACACTCTAATTTCATCTCAGGTAGTTCACTTTCTAACAAAGTCCCATAACCTAGACATACACCAGTTTCTGTGAGAGAGAGCGTATGTGCACACGTATCCATAAACTACTGCAAAATATATACCTGAAAGCAGGATTACACTAGTGTTTGCAGTGAGTATCTCCCTAACACTTCCTCTCCACTATTCCAATCTTGGGATCCATGATTGCTCAACAAATTGTTTGGCTTTGTATGTTAACTCTCTTTTCAATCACCAGGTTCCAGATGCCACCAGGATGCTGGCTAGGCTTCCCTGGATTGAAGACCCCACCAATGTGTCCTGGAGCTCAGCTTCCCCAGAGACACACCTTACTAAGGAAAGAGAGAGGCAGACTGGGAGTATGGACTGACCAGTCAACGCCCATGTTCAGCGGGGAAGCAATTACAGAAGCCAGAGCCTCTACCTTCTGCAACCCTCAACAACCCTGGGTCCATGCTCCCAGAGGGCTAGAGAATGGGAAGGCTATCAAGGGAGAGGGTGGGTTATGGGGATTAGGTGGTGGGAATTGTGTGGAGTTGTACCCCTCCTACCTTATGCTTTTGTTCACTAATCCTTTCTTAAATTAAAAATTTAAATAAAAAAAAACATTATAGGTTGAATAGGGAACATTCTTTAGGGTCTTGCAATACTAATACATTGTGCATTGGATGTCACTGTCAAAAACAGTGCAGTAGTAGTTGTAGTAGTGTGTAGTATCTGCAAAAGGAAATGTATTGGGTGTCCAAAGTTCCCTTCAATTATAAGAGAAAATCTATCAGGCAGAAGAAATGACCCCTCATGTGATATCGGACTAAATATATAAATAAATATGCAAATATATGGGGATTATCTAGGAGGATTTGAAAAAATTAAAAAATAATAAAAACCACAGGTAGACCATAGGTCGACAATTCTAAAAATGACAGATATATATGTCTATTTATAAATGTATATGAATGTATATCTTTATTATAAAGTCTGAGAGATACTGCCATGGATATGAGGAGACAGAATATGGCTTCTGTCAGAGACTTACAAAGCTGAGGCTCCAGTAGCCTAGGTGAAATCACCAACAAAACAAGCCAGAGCTCAACAGTGCCCTGGCAACTCTCTTTGTATATCTGGGCCTGTCAATAAAATAAGGATATAAGTAAAATATTACTGAGTGCAGACAGAGTGAGTGAGAGCCTGTGAGAGTCAGAGACAGAGAAGGAGAGAAAAGAAATAGAGGAGTTGGAAATAGACCAGAAGTCAAAATCCCCTAGACTGTTTTCTTTCATGAGAGGTTCAAACCTGGGTTATAGAGATTGGAAGGCAGCAGCTCTAATGCCCACAGACCCCAGACAACCCAAGCCTTCACTATATGTGTGTAATATTTGCCCCAGGAAATGCATTGGGTGTCAAGAGTTCCCTTCAATTATAAGAGAAAATCTATCAAGCAGAAGAAATGACCATCATGTGATACCTGACTGAATAATTAAATATGCAAATAAATGGGGATGATTTAGGAGGACTTGAAAAAATAAAAATAATGAAAATAAAAACCACAAGAAGACCTGATTACAGTAGAAACATAGAAACCATATGCCGAGAAACAGAGGGCTGCTTCAAAAATTCCCTAACACTTCAGGGTCCAAGGAAATTAAGATTTCTTGAAAAAGAAAACAAACACATACGTATTGAAGCTTACACTAGAAAAAGGAGGGAAGTTCAGGGCTATGATAATTACAATAAGGATGCTGATAGAAACATGATTAGAAATGTTACTGGAAGGTTCTATTATTTATAATTGTATTGAATACTGCTCCAGCTACATGGCCAATTATTTCTGAAAAACTAGGCTGTTATAAATGTGGAAATTCTGATTTAAGGTCAAAAACATAGGTAGAAAATTCAAAAAATGACATATATATATAAATATATATGTTTATGTATATGTATGTATCTCTTTATTTCAAACTCTGAGTGATACTGGCATGGAAATGAGCTGAGAGAATATGGCTTGTGTCAGAAAGACTTACAAACGGATGCTCCAGTAGCTTAGGTGAAATTGCCAACACAACAAGCCAGAGCTCAGCAGTGCTCTGGTAACTCTCTTTGTATATCTGGGCCTGTCAGTAAAATAAGTATATAAGTAAAATATTAATGAGTGAAGACAGAGTGTATGAGAGCATGTGAGAGTTAGAGACAGAGAAGGCAAGAAGAGAAATACATGAGTTGGAAAGAGACCAGAATTCAAAAACCTCCTACACTGTGTTCATTGCTGACAGGTTCAAATCTGGCTTTTAGAGATTGTAAGGCAGCAGCTCTCATGCCCACAGAACCCAGACAGCCCCAGCCTTCACAATAAGCTGTACTACCAGACCTGACAGTAATGTGTGTGTGTGTGTGTGTCTGTCTGTCTGTCTGTCTGTGTGTGTCTGTGTTTGCTCTGAGCTCACCTATAGTAGTCTCAGAGCATGGGTGTCAAGGTAGTCAGCCTCACCTGCAACTTATGTACAGAGAACCTAGCTGGTCAGGGCAAGCCAGCTAGCCCAGATTCTGGCTAAGCTAGAATGCATATGTAAAGTGACTCTTATGTCTCGCTCTCCTGAGTTCCCCATTCAATCCCATGCCTCACTATCATCCAAACACTGCCAATGAGGGAAGCTGGCACATCCCTTAGAATTCAGGGGCATGAGCCTGGCCAGTCATGTTTGGCTGCCTACTCAGCCTCCAGGCTCTCAGTCCACTGCGCAGGGCAGCAGACTACAAGCCCAGAAAGAACCCAGAGAGAGCTGTGTTTCAATATAGATGGGAACTGTGTTTGACCAAACAATAGTGGATGAACCCGGCCTCTTACACCTACCCTTTGGGTCTGGCTAAGGCAATTGCTCCTGTGGCCTCACAATCCCTGATCATGGTGTACTGGTGTCCACTCATGTCACTCAGAGAGATTCCCAGAAGTAGGCATGCATGAGTGTCCCATACAAAGTCGCTCAGCTTGCAGGAAGCACAAACTCCCCGGGCCCTTGATATGGAGAGACAAAAGGAAGATGGATGCCTCCATTGGCTGAATTAGGAGTTTCCAGTGGTGATCACAGTCCCGCCCCTCACCTGAGGGCCTGGCTGCTGCTAATAAAGGCAATTGGAAACAGCTGTTACCACTTGGGCCCTGAGGACATACTCAGGAATCCTTCCAGGAGCTAGCAGGCTGGCAGACCTCCTGACACTGGAATAGGTGTGCTCCCAGTTGGGAAGGCCTTCTGGCCAGAGGTGAGAATATTCCCTAGATACAAGAAAGAACTTCAGGTTTCAAAAGGATTTGAAACCCCATGACTCACTTGGAAAAGACATTTCACAGCCATCAAAACACCCTCTTTCTGAACCCTGGAAGCTTCCGTTTTGCATGGAAAATCTGGACACTGGTGTAGCCATCAGTACCACAGATCCTTTACTTTCAGCCCAATAGAGGGAAAGCACAATGTGTGTGCCATGGTGGTAGAGTTTCACTTCTCTTGACCTGGGCTCTCATGGAATAAGGACTAGGATGCTGTGCAGGAAGGTGAGGAGGGATGCATTTAGGCTGAGTGTCAGCCTCAGGGCCCTGTAGAATGGGATTCAAGCACAGAGGGCCTGGACAGCTCCAGCTGGTGATGGACATATGCCTGTTACCTGCAGTAGGATCGCTGCCTCCACAGTTCCTCACTGTACTATGCCATATGCACGAGATTAAATAATCAAAAGGGCAAAGAAAGGAAAATTTCAACACCAGGAAGACCGAGTTCTCGATGCATGCACTGACTTCCAGTAAGGGCCCAGTGAAGAACGCATGTAGAGACAGTCAGAGAGAATGACAGTGACAGAAAAGTACAGAAATTCTGGACCTGTGTTGATCAGTGAGAGCACTGAAGAGAAATCCTCCATGCCCATGCACACTTCTTACAAGAGGCATTGTTATTTTATATTTATGAGGAAAGGTTACACTTAGAACATCTAGGTCTTACCCCACTCTGAGAAGCAACACTTGGCCTGCAGCCAAGTCTCCAAAACTGCCCTCACCTCTCCAAATTGGAAGTTGTCTTAGTGAGGCTCCAGCCAAGAAGCAGGCTGGCGTATTGCATCTCCCTGGTCCAGCCTCAGCCTGTCCTGTGTGCAGGGAACTGCACTATGTTTATTTATTCTTTGACTTACAGTTTTGGGATAGGACTCGGTGGAGAAAAAGAGCAAGAGGGAAGTAGATCATTTGGCAGCGGTAGTTTGTGCTGAGAGAGATTTGTAGACTGATAAGACATATAGGAATGGCTCTGTGAAATGTCTCTCATGACTGTGGCTCTAGCAAAAAATATTTTCAGACCTCTATATATATATAAGAGAGAGAGAGAGAGAGAGAGAGAGAGAGAGAGAGAGATAGACTGATGTATTCATTTTCTATAATGGATTCGATATGACATTCAAACAGTTGATTGCTAAAACCTGGAGAGAAACTGTGCATCAGGAAAAGAATTGTCCAAAGGAGTAAAATCTCAAAATCATTAGCTGTATGCAGCTCCCATGGTACCGAGCGAAATAGGCTCGAGAAGGAACTCATCCAGGAGACTCTCCACATGAACAGGCACCACAAGTTTCCTAGTCTGGCACACACACAGGGCAGCTGCTAGTTCCCAGTGCAAGCCTCAGGGCAAAACCTCTCCCTCTTCTGTGTCTTTACATCTGAAAAGAGTAAAAGTGACCAAGGGCCAAGGAGAGCTACAATGGTGTCAATATTGAGCTGTAAATCAGAATGTGCCAAGTGTTTTGCACAAAATGACCTGTGCCACAGTGATCCTGTTGTTTTCTGTCTCTCCCTCCCTCACACACACACACAAACACACACAAACACACACTCTCAGAGTCACACACACGCGCACATCCACAGATGCACAGGCAGAAATGGAGTTATACGCCTGCACACTGGACAGCTTCTGCAATGCAGGGCCGTGGGCTGAACCCTGCTTCGCACTTCCTGCAAGCTCGCCCAGCCTTTTAAGGCCAGCTCTGAGCTCCCATAGTCGGGCTTCCTTCAAAAGGCCTGCCCATAGGGAGCCAGCCATGCTCTGATAGGCCAGAGGCCTAGGCCACGCCCAGAACCCCTGCCAGCAATATCATTGGCCAGTGTGCTTGGACATGCCCAGGAGGGTCTGCGCTCCTAGTTTTTGATTGGCCAGTGGTCTTGAGCACCACCACCACGGCCTTGGTTATGCTCACTGGGCAGACTCTGGAAGGCCCGGCCACCAGCCACATCAGCTCGACTCTGATTGGCCTGTTGTCCCAGGGACACGCCCCCAGCTAGCCAGAGAATATGCGAGTTAGAGAAGGTGAGAAAAGAAGTAGATGAATTGGAAAGAGACCAGAATTCAAAAACCTCCTACACTGTGTTCACTGATGACAGGTTCAAACCTGGCTTGTAGAGATTTTAAGGCAGCAGCTGTCATGCCCACAGACCCCAGACAGCTCCAGTCTTCACCATATACTGTAGTACCAGACCTGACAGTAATGTGTATGTGTGTGTGTGTGTGTGTGTGTGTGTGTGTGTGTGTATGTGTGTCTTTCTGTGTGTGTCTGTGTGTGCTCAGAGCTCACCTGTAGTAGTCTCAGACCGTGGGTGTCAAGGTAGCCAGCCTCACCTGCAACTTATGTACAGAAAACCTAGCTGGTTAGGGCAAGCCAGCTAGCCCATTTTCTGGCTAAGCAAGAATGCCAGAGAACTATGTGGAAGCCCAAGAACCCATTTTGATCCCCTGGGAAAAGCTGGACTAGTGGCAAATCAGATCTGCAGCTGTCTCTCTATCTCTTTTCCTGCTTGGGCCCTGCTCTCTCAATTTATGACTGTTTCTTCTCAATAGCAAAGTTACAAATGACGTACAGAAATACAGGGAAAGTAGGAAAAATTACCCCCATAGCCACTATTACATGTAACTGTTAACTGTAAACCATTCATCCCCCAAGAAAGAACAGAATAAATATTTGTGAGGTTAAAAACATTGTAGGTTAAATAGGGAACATTCTTTGAGTCATGAAATACTAATCCATTGTGCACTGGATGTCACTGTTAAAAACAGTGCAGTAGTAGTTGTAATAGTGTGTAGTATCTGCAAAAGGAAATGTTGTGTGTCCAAAGTTCCCTTCAATTATAATAGAAAATCTACCAGGCAGAAGAAATGACCCTCATGTTATACCACACCAAATAAATAACTATGAAAATAAATGGGGATGACTTAGGAGGACTTGAAAAAATAAAAAATAAAGAAAACAAAAACCACAAGAAGACCTGATTACAGCAGAAACATAGAAACCATCTGCTGAGAAACAGAGGGCTGCTTCAAAAATTCCCTAACACTTCAGGGTCCAAGGAAATTAAGATTTCCGGAAAAAGGAAAACACATACCTATTGAAGCTTACAATAGAAAAAGGAGGGAAGTTCTGGGCTATGATAATTACAATAAGGATGGTGATAGAAACACGATTAGAAATGCTACTGGAAGGTTCTATTATTTATGATTGTATTGAATCCTGCTCCAATTATGTGGCCAATTATTTCTGAAAAACTAGGCTGTTATAAATGTGTAATTCTGAATTAAGGTCAAATACATAGGTCAACAATTCTAAAAATTACATATATATATGTATATATATGCATATATATGTATATATATGTATATATATATGTATATCTTTATTATAAACTCTGAGTGATACTGGCATGGAAATGAGGAGACAGAATATGGCTTGTGTCAGAAAGACTTACAAACTGAGGCTCCAGTAGCCTAGGAGAAATCGCCAACACAACAAACCAGAGCTCAGCAGTGCTCTGGTAACTCTCTTTGTATATCTGGGCCTGTCAGTAAAATAAGTATATAAGTAAAATATAAATGAGTGAAGACAGAGTGTATGAGAGCATGTGAGAGTTAGAGACAGAGAAGGCGAGAAGAGAAATAGATGAGTTGGAAAGAGACCAGAATTCAAAAACCTCCTACACTGTGTTCATTGATGACAGGTTTAAACCTGGCTTTTAGAGATTGTAAGGCAGCAGCTCTCATGCCCACAGAACCCAGACAGCCCCAGCCTTCACCATATGCTATACTACCAGACCTGACATTAATGTGTGTGTGTGTCTGTGTCTGTGTGTGTGTGTGTGTGTGTGTCTGTCTGTCTGTCTGTGTGTATCTGTGTGTGCTCTGAGCTCAACTATAGTAGTCTCACAGCATGGGTGTCAAGGTAGCCAGCCTCAACTTCAACTTATGTACAGAGAACCTAGCTGGACAGGGCAAGCCAGCTAGCCCAGATTATGGCTAAGCAAGAATGCATATCCAAAGGGACTCTCATGTCTCGCTCTCCTGAGTTCCCCATTCAATTCCATGCCTCACTATCATCCAAACACTTCCAATGGGGTAGCTGGGGCACCCCTTAGAATTCAGGGTGTCCAGTCATATTTGGCTGCCTACTCAGCCTCCAGGCTCTCAGTCCACTGCTCAGGGCAGATGATTACTAGCCTGGAAAGAACCCATAGACACCTGTGTTTCAACATAGATGGGAACTGTGTTTGACCAAACAATAGTGGATGAACCCGGCCCCTTAGACCTACCATTAGGGTGTGGCAAAGGCAACTGCTGCTGTGGCCTCACAATCCCTAATCATAGTGTCCTGGTGTCCACTCATCATATTCAGAGAGATTCCCAGAAGTAGGCATGCATGAGTGTCCCATACAAAGTTGCTCTGCTTGCAGGAAGCACAAACTCCGTGAGCCCTTCCTATGGAGAGACAAAAAGAAGATGGATGCCTCCATTGGCTAAATCAGGAGCTTCCAGTGGAGATCACAGCCCTGCCCCTCACCTGAGGGCATGGCTGCTGCTAATAAAGGCAATTGGAAACACCTGCTACCACTTGGGGCACTTGAGAAATAGATGAGTTGGAAAGAGACCAGAATTCAAAAACCTCCTACATTGTGTTCATTGATGACAGGTTCAAACCTGGCTTGTAGTGATTGTAATGCAGATCTCATGCCCACTGACCCCAGAAAGCCCCAGCCTTCACCATATGCTGTACTACCAGACCTGACAGTAATGTGTGTGTGTCTGTCTGTCTGTGTGTGTCTGTGTGTGCTCAGAGATCACCTATAGTAGTCTTGGAGCATGGGTGTCAAGGTAACCAACCTCACCTGCAACTTGTGAACAGAGAACCTAGCTGGTCAGTGCAAGGCAGATATCCCAGATTCTGGCTATGCAAGAATGCCAGAGAACTATGTGGAAGCCCAGGACCCCATTTTGAGCCCCTGGTCACCACTTACCCAGCTAGGGAAAAGCTGGGCTACTGGCAAATCAGAGCTGCAGCTGTCTCTCTGTTTCTCTTCCTGCTTGGGCCCTGCTCTCTCAATTTATGACTGTTTATTTATCCTCAATAAATAAAGTTATAAATGATGTACAGAAATACAGGGAAAGTGGCAAAAATTACCCCCGTGCCCACTATTACATGTAACTGTTGACTGTAAACCATTACTCCCCCAAGAAAGAACAGAATAAATATTTGTTAGGTTAAAATCATTGTAGGTTAAATAGGGAACATTCTTTGAGCCATGCAATACTAATCCATTCTGCATTGGATGTCACTGTCAAAAATAGTGCAGTAGTATTTGTAGTAGTGTGTAGTATCTGTAAAAGGAAATGTATTCTGTGTCCAAAGTTCCCTTTAATTATAAGAGAAAATGTATCAGGCAGAAGAAATGACCCCTCATGTGATATCGGACTAACTATATAAATGAATATGAAAATATATGGGGATGATTGAGGAGGATTTAAAAAAATATAAAAAATAAAAACAAAAACCACAGGAAGACCTAATTACAGCAGAAATATAGAAAACGTCTGCTGACACAGAGGGCTGCTTCAAAAATTCCCTGACACTTCAGGGTCCAGGCAAATTAATAATTCTGGAGAATGAAAAGAAACGCATACGTATTGAAGCTTACACTAGAGAAAGGAGGCAAGTTCTGTACTATGATAATTACAATAAGGATGCTGATAGAAAGGCTATTGGAAATGCTCCTGGAAGGTTTATAATTTATAATTGTAGTGAAACCTGCTCCAACTATGAGACCGATTATTTGTGAATAAGGAGGCTGCTATAAATGTGGTAATTCTGCATTAAGATCAAATAAAAAGGTCAAAAATTCTAAAAATGACTGATATCTATATATATGTATATATATGTACATATAAGTATGTGTTTCTTTATTATAAACTATGAGGTATACTGGCATGGCTATGAGGAGACAGAGCATGTTTTGTGACATAGAGTCTTACAAAGCTGAGGCTTTGTATATATTATATATTATATATATAAACCTAGATGAAATCGCCAACAAAACAAGCTAGAGCTCAGCAGTGCCCTGGTGACTCTCTTTGTATATCTGGGCCTGTCAATAAAATAATATATAAGTAAAATATTAATGAGTGCAGACAGAGTGAGTGAGAGCATGTGAGAGTCAAAGACAGAGAAGACAAGAAGAGAAATAGAAGAGTTGGAAAGACACCAGAAGTCAAAAACCTCCCACACTGTGTTCATTGATGAAAGGTTCAAACCTGAGTTGTAGAGATTGTAATGCAGCAGTCTCATGTCCACAGACCCCAGACCACCCCAGCCTTCACCATATGTGTGTAGTATTTATGACAGGAAATGTATTGTGAGTGAAAACTTCCCATCAAATATAAGAGAAAAATCTATCAAGCAGAAGAAATGACCCCTCATGTAATATAGGACTAAATAAATAAATAAATATGCATATAAATGGGGATGATCTAGGAGGATTTGAAAAGAATGAAAAATAAAACCAAAAAGCACAAGAAGACCTGATTACAGCAGAAACATAGAAACCATCTGCTGAGAAACAGAGGGCTGCTTAAAAAATTCTGAGACACTTCAGAGTCCAGGGAAATTAAGATTTCAGGAGAATGAAAAGAAACTCATATGTATACAGGCTTACGCTAGAGAAAGGAGGTGAGTTCTGTACTATGATAATTACAATAAGGATGCTGATAGAAATGCTATTAGAATTGCTACTGGAAGGTTCTATTATATATAATTATATTGAATCCTGCTCCAGCTATGTGTCCAATTATTAATGAAAAAGGAAGCTGTTATAAATGTGTTAATTTTGATTTAGATCAATTACATAGATTGATAATTCCAAAAATGGCAGATATATATGTATATATATATATATATATATATTATAAAGTCTGAGAGATACTGCCATGTATATGAGGAGACAGAATATGGCTTGTGTCAGAGATAATTACAAAGCTGAGGCTCAAGTAGCCTTGATGAAAACACCAACAAAAAAATCCAGAGCTCAGCAGGGCTCTGGTAATTCTCTTTGTATATCTGGGCCTGTCAATAAAATAAAGATATAAGTAAATTACTACTGAGTGCACATAGAGTGAGTGAGAGCCTGTGAGAGTCAGATACAGAGAAGGCTAGAAGAGAAATAGAAGAGTTGGAAATAGACCAGAAGTCAAACCCCCTAGATTGTGTTCATTCATGACAGGTTCAAACCTGGCTTGTAGAAATTGTAAGGCAGCAGCTCTAATGCCCACAGACCCCAGACAACCCAAGCCTTCACCATATTTGTGTAGTATTTGCCCCAGGAAATGCATTGTGCATCAAAAGTTCCCTTCAATTATAAGAGAAAATCTATCAAGCAGAAGAAATGACCCCTCATGTGATACCTGACTTAATAAAAAATATGCAAATAAATGGGGATGACCTAGGAGGACTTGAAAAAATAAAAAAAAAATGAAAACAAACACCATAAGGAGACCTGATTACAGCAGAAACATAGAAACCATCTGCTGAGAAACAGAGGGCTGCTTCAAAAATTCCCTAACACTTCAGGGTCCATGGAAATTAAGATTTCCGGAAAAAGAAAACAAACACATACGTATTGAAGCTTACACTAGAAAAAGGAGCGAAGTTCTGGGCTTGATAATTACAATAAGGATGCTGAGGGAAACACGATTAGAAACTCTACTGGAAAGTTCTATTATTTATATTTGAATTAAATGCTGCGCCAACTATATGGCCAATTATTTCTGAAAAACTAGGCTGTTTTAAATGTGGTAATTCTGAATTAAGGTCAAATACATAGGTCGACAATTCAAAAAATAACAGATATATAAATAAATAAATAAATAAATATATATATGTATATCTTTATTAAAAACTCTGAGTGATACTGGCATAGAAATGAGGAGACAGAATATGGCTTGTGTCAGAAAGACTTACAAACTGAGGCTCCTGTAGCCTAGGTGAAATAGCCAACACAACAAGCCAGAGCTCAGCAGTGCTCTGGTAACTCTCTTTGTATATCTGGGCCTGTTAATAAAATAAGTATATAAGTAAAATATTAATGAGTGAAGACAGAGTGTGTGAGAGCATGTGAGAGTTAGGGACAGAGAAGGCGAGAAGAGAAATAGATGAGTTGGAAATAGACCAGAATGCAAAAACCTCCTACACTGTGTTCATTCATGACAGGTTCAAATCGGGCTTGTAGAGATTATAAGGCAGCAGCTCTAATGCCCACAGACCCCAGACAACCCAAACCTTCACCATATGTGTGTAGTATTTCCCCAGGAAATATATTTTTCTTCAAAAGTTCCCTTCAATTATAAGAGAAAATATATCAGGCAGAAGAAATGACCCCACATGTTATACCTGACTAAATAAATAAATATGCAAATAAATGGGGATGATCTAGGAGGACTTGAAAAAATAAAACAAAAATAGAAACAAAAACTACAAGATGACCTGATTACAGCAGAAACATAGAAACCATCTGCTGAGAAACAGATGCTGCTTAAAAAATTCCCTAACACTTCAGGGTCCAAGGAAATTAAGATTTCCGAAAAAAGAAAACAAATACGTATTGAAGCTTACACTAGAAAAGGAGGGAAGTTCTGGGCTATGATAATTACAATAAGGATGCAGATAGAAACACTATTAGAAATGCTACTGGAAGGTTCTATTATTTATGATTGTATTGAATCCTGCTCCAACGATATGGCCAATTATTTCTGAAAAACTAGGCTGCTATAAATGTGGTAATTCTGAATAAGGTCAAATACATAGGTAGACAATTCAAAATATGACAGATGTATAAATATATATGTATATATATATGTATGTATGTATATCTGTATTATAAACTCTGAGTGATACTGGCATGGAAATGAGGAGACAGAATATGGCTTGTGTCAGAAAGACAAACTGAGGCTCCAGTAGCCTAGGTGAAATCGCCAACACAACAATCCAAAGCTCAGCAGTGCTATGGTAACTCTCTTTGTTATCTGGGCCTGTCACTAACAGTTTTGGTATAGGACTCGGTGGATAAAGAGCAAGAGGGAAGTAGAAGATTTGGCAGCTGTACTTTGTGCTGAGAGAAATTTGTAGAGTGACAAGAGGTAAACGAATGGCTCTGTGAGATGTCTCTCATGACTGTGGCACAGAAGGGCCAGGTGTATCCGCATTACTACCTGAATCCAGAGCTGTGCAGGTCTCTAGCTAAAATATATTTCATACCTCTACATGATATATATATATATATATATATATATATATATATAGAGAGAGAGAGAGAGAGAGAGAGAGAGAGAGAGAAAGAGAGAGAGAGAGAGGGGGGAGAGAGATCAAGACACTGATGTAGTCATTTTCTACAATGGATGCGATATGATATTCAGACAATTGATTGCTAAAACCTGGAGAGAAACTGTTCATCAGGAAAAGAAGTGACCAAGGGCCAAGGAGAGCTACAATGATGTCAATATTGAGCTGTAAATCAGAATGTGCCAAGTGTTTTGCAGAAAATCACCTGTAACACAGTGATTCTGTTGTTCTCTCTCTCTCCCTCCCTCACACACAGACACAAACACACACAAACACAAACTCTCACAGTTACACACACGCACACATCCACAGAGGCACAGGCACAAACTGAGTTATACACATGTACACTGGACAGCTTCTGCAAGGCACGGCCCTGGGTGGACCCTGCTTCGCACTTCCTGGAAGCACAACCAGCCATTTAAGGGCAGCTCTGAGCTCCCATTGTTGGGTTTACTTCAGAAGGCCGCAGACAGGGCACCAGCCATGCTCTGATAGGCCACAGGCCTAGGCCACGCCCAGAACCCCTGCCAGCAATATCATTGGCCAGTGTGCTAGGACACTCCCACGAGTGTCAAGACGCCTAGTCAGTGATTGCTCAGCAACCTTGAGCACCGCCCACATGGCCCTGCAGCACACTCATTGGGCAGCCTCTGGAAGGTCCGCCCACCAGCCACTTCTGCAGAAAAGAGATGAGAATCTAAAAACCTCCTACACTGTGTTCATTGATGACAGGTTCAAAGCTGGCTTGTAGAGATTGTAAGGCAGCAGCTCTCATGACCACAGAACCCAGAGAGCGCTAGCCTTCACTATATGCTGTACAACCAGACCTGACAGTAATGTGTGTGTGTGTGTGTGTGTGTGTGTGTGTGTGTGTATCTGTCTGTCTGTCAGTGTCTGGCTGTGCTCAGAGCTCACCTATAGTAGTCTCAGAACATGGGTGGGAAGGTAGCCAGCCTCACATGCAACTTATGTACAGAGAACATAGCTGGTCAGGGAAAGGCAGCTAGCCCAGATTCTGGCTAAGCAAGAATGCACATGTAAAGGGACACTCATGTCTCCCTCTCCTGAGTTCCCGATTCAATCTCATGCCTCACTATCATCCAAACACTGCCAACGGGGGAAGCTAGGGCACCCCTCTGAATTCAGGGGCATGAGACTGTCCAGTCATGTTTGGCTGCCTACTCAGCCTCCAGACTCTCAGTCCACAGCTCAGGGTAGCAGATTACAAGCACAGAAAGAACCCAGAAATAGCTGTGTTTTAACATAGATGGGAACTGTGTTTGACCAAACAATAGTGGATGAACCCGGCCCCTCACACCTACCCTTTGGGTCCAGCTAAGGCAATTGCTCCTGTGGCCTCACAATCCCTGATCATGGTGTCCTGGTGTCCACACATCACACTCAGAGAGATTCCCAGAAGTAGGCATGCATGAGTGTCCCATACAAAGTCGCTCTGCTTGCAGGAAGCACAAATTCCCCGGGCCCTTGCTATGGAGAGACAAAAGGAAGATGGATGCCTCCATTGGCTGAATTAGGAGCTTCCAGTGGAGATCAAAGCCCCGACCCTCACCTAAGGGCCTGGCTGCTGTTAATACAGGCAATTGGAAACACCTGTTACCACTTGGGGACTGAGGATATACTAAGGAATCCCTCCAGGAGCTAGTAGGCTGGCAGACCTCCTGACCCTGGGATAGTTGTGCTCCTAGATGGGAGGGCCTTCGGTCCAGAGGTGAGAATATTCCCTAGATACAAGAATGAACTTCAGGTTTCAAAAGGATTCGAAACCCCAGGAGGCACTTGGAAAAGACTTTTAACAGCCTTCAAAACACCCTCTTTCAGAACTATGGAAACTTCCGTTTTGCGTGGAAAATCTGGACACTGGTGTGGCCATCAGTACCACAGAGCCTTTACATTCGGCCCAATAGAGGGAAAGCACGATGTGTGTGCCAGGGTGGTAGAGTTTCACTTCGCTTGACCTGGGCTCTCATGGAATAAGGACAAGGATGTGGTGCAGGAAATTGAGGAGGCTGCATTTAGGCTGAGTGTCAGCCTCAGGTCCCTGGAGAATGGGAGTCAAGCACAGAGGGCCTGGACAGCTGCAGCTAGAGATGGACATATGCCTGTTACCTGCAGCAGGAACGCTGTCTCCTCAGTTCCCCTCCGTACTACGCCATATGCAGGAGACTAAGTAATCCAAAGGGGAAAGAAAGGAAAATTTCAACACCAGGACAACCGAGTTCACGTTGCATGCACTGACTTCCACGAAGGGTCCAGTGAAGAAGGCACGTAGAGACAGTCAGAGAGACAGAATGACAGTGACTGAAAAGGACAGAAATTCTGGCCATGTGTTGATCAGTGCCAGAGCACTGAAGAAAAAGCCTCCATACTCATGCATACTTCTTACAAGTGGCATTGTTATTTTATGTTTGTGAGGAAAGGTTACACTTAGAACCTCTAGGTCTTACCCCACTCTGAGAAGAAACACTTGGCCTGCAGCCCACTCTCCAAAACTGCCCTCGCCTCTCCAATTTGGAAGTAGTCTTTGTGATGCTCCCGCCAAGGTGCACACTGGCGTATTGCATCGCCCTGTTCCAGCCTCAGACTGTGCTGTGTGCAGGGAACTGCACTATGTCTATTTCTTTTTTGATTTGCAGTTCTGGGATAGGACTCGGTGGAAAAAAAGAGCGAGAGGGAAGTAGATCATTTGAGAGTGGTACTTTGTGCTGAGAGAAATTTGTAGTGTGACAAGAGGTAAAAGAATGGCTCTGTGAGATGTCTCTCATGACTGTGGCTCAGAAGGGGCAGGTTTATCCGCATTACTACCCGAATCCACAGCTGGGCAGGTCTCTAGCTAAAATACATTTTCAGACCTCTACATGATATATATATATATAGAGAGAGAGAGAGCAAGACACTGATGTAGACATTTTCTACAATGGATGCGATATGACATTCAGACAATTGATTGCTAAATCAGGAGAGAAACTGTTCATCAGGAAAAGAATTGTCCAAAGGAGTAAAATCTCAAAATCAATAGCTATATGAAGCTCCAACGGGACCTACCAAAAAAGGCTCGAGAAGGAACTCATCCAGGAAACCATCCACATGGACAGGCACCACAAGTATCCTAGTCTGGCAACACACACAGGGCAGCTGCTAGTTCCCAGTGCAAGCCTCAGGGCAAAAACCTCTCCCTCTTCAGTGCATTTACATCTGAAAAGAAGAAATGTGACCAAAGGCCAAGGAGAGCTACAATGGTGTCAATATTGAGCTGTAAATCAGAATGTGCCAAATGTTTTGCACAAAATCACTTGTGCCACAGTGATTCTGTTGTTCTCTCTCTCTCTCCCACCCACACACACACAGACACACACTCTCACAGTTACACACACGCACACATCCACATAGGCACAGGCACAAACGGAGTTATACTCATGCACACTGGACAGCTTCTCCAAGGCAGGGCCCTGGGCTGAACCCTGCTTCGCACTTCCTGGAAGCACACCCAGCCTTTTAAGGCCAGCTCTGAGCTCCCATTGTCGGGCTTACTTCAGAAGGCCTGCAGACAGGGCAACAGCCATGCTCTGACAGCCCAGAGGCCTAGGCCACACCCAGAACTCCTGCCAGCAATATCATTGGCCAGTGTGCGAGGACACGCCAGGAGTGTCAAGGCCACTAGTCAGTGATTGCTTAGCAACCTTGAGCAACGCCCACATGGCCCTGCAGCACGCTCATTGGGCAGCCTCTGGAAGGCCCTCCCACCAGCCACTTCTGCTGGAAAGAGATGAGAATTCAAATACCTACTAAACAGTGTTCATGAATGACAGGTTCAAAGCGGGCTTGTAGAGATTGTAAGGCAGCAGCTCTCATGGCCACAGCCCACAGAGAGCCCCAGCCTTCACCATATGCTGTACTACCCGACCTGACAGTAATGTGTGTATGTGTGTCTATCTGTCTATCTATATGTCTGTCTGTCTGTGTGTGCTCGGAGCTCATGTATAGTAGTCTCAGAGCATGGGTGGGAAGGTAGCCAGCCTCACCTGCAACTTATGTACAGAGAACGTAGTTGGTCAGGGCAAGCCAGCTAGCCCAGATTCTGGCTAAGCAAGAATGCACATGCAAAGGGACTCTCATGTCTCCCTCTCCTGAGTTCCCGATTCAATCTCATGCCTCACTATCATCCAAACACTGCCTACAGTGTAAGCTGTGGCACCCCTCAGAATTCAGGGGCAGGAGACTGTCCAGTCACGTTTGGCTGCCTACTCAGCCTCCAGACTCTCAGTCCACTGCTCAGGGCAGCAGATTACAAGCCCAGATGAACCCATAAAGATCTGTGTCTCAACATAGATGGGAACTGTGTTTGACCAGACAATAGTACATGAACCCGGCCCCTCACACCTACCCTTTGGTTCCGGCTAAGGCAATTGCTCCTGTGGCCTCACAATCCCTGATCATGGTGTCCTGGTGTCCACACATAACACTCAGAGAGATTCCCAGAAGTTGGCATGCATGAGTGTCCCATACAAAGTCGCTCTGCTTGCAGGAAGCACAAACTCCCCGGGCCCTTGCTATGGAGAGACAAAAGGAAGATGGATGCCTCCATTGGCTGAATTAGGAGCTTCCAGTGGAGATCACAGAACGGCCCATCACCTGAGCGCCTGGCTGCTGTTAATAAAGGCAATTGGAAACACCTGTTACCACTTGGGGCCTGAGGACATACTCAGGAATCCCTCCAGGAGCTAGCAGGCTGGCAGACCTCCTGACACCAGGATAGCTGTGCTCCTAGTTTGGAGGGCATTCAGGCCAGAGGTTTGAATATCCCCTAGATACAAGAACGAACTTTAGCTTTCAAAAGGATTCGAAACCCCAGGAGGCACTTGGAAAAGACATTTCACAGCCATCAAAACACCATATTTTTGAATACTGGAAGCTTCCATTTTGCGTGGAAAATCTGGACACTGGTGTGGCCATCAATACCACAGATCCTTTACATTCAGCCCAATAGAGGGAAAGCACAATGTGTGTGCCAGGGTGGTAGAGTTTCACTTCGCTTGACCTGAGCTCTTATGGAATAAGGACAAGGATGTGGTGCAGGAAATTGAGGAGGGCTGCATTTAGGCTCAGTGTCAGCCTCAGGTCCCTAGAGAATGGGAGTCAAGCACAGAGGGCCTGGACAGCTGCAGCTGGAGTTGGACATATGCCTGTTACCTGCAGCAGGATCACTGTCTCCTCACTTCCCCAATGTACTATGCCATATGCAGGAGACTGAATAATCCAAAGGGCAAAGAAAGGAAAATTTCAACACCAGGAAGTCCGAGTTCACGATGCATGCACTGACTACCATAAGGGCCCAGTGAAGAAGGCACGTAGAGACAGTCAGAGAGACAGGATGACAGAGACAGAAAAGGACTGAAATTATGGCACTGTGCTGATGAGTGCCAGAGCACTGAGGACAAACCCTCCATGCCCATGCATACTTCTTACAAGTGGCATTGTTATTTTATGTTTGTGAGCAAAGGTTACACTTAGAACATCTAGGTCTTAGCCCACTCTGAGAAGCAACACTTGGCCTCCAGCCCACTCTCCAAAACTGCCCTCGCCTCTCCAATTTGGAACTAGTCTTAGTGATGATCCAGCCAAGATGCAGGCTGGCAGATTGCATCTCCCTGGTCCAGCCTCAGACTTTCCTGTGTGCAGGGAACTGCACGATGTCTATTTCTTCTTTGATTTACAGTTTTGGGATAGGACTCGGTGGACAAAATGAGCAAGAGGGAAGTAGATGATTTGGCAGTGGTAGTTAGTGCTGAGAGAGATTTGTAGAGTGATAAGAGGTATAGGAATGGCTCCGTGATATGTCTCCCATGACTGTGGCTCAGAAGGGCCAGGTTTATCCTCATTACTACCCTAATCCAGAGAGAGACATGTAGTCATTTTCTACAATGGATTCGATATGACATTCAGACAATTGATTGCTAAAACCTGGAGAGAAACTGTATCAGGAAAAGAATTGTCCAAAGTAATAAAATCTCAAAATCATTAGCTATATGCAGCTCCAACGGGACAGATCGAAATAGGCTTGAGAAGGAACTCGTCAAGGAGACTCTCCACATGGACAGGCACCAAAAGATTCCGAGTCTGGCAACAGACACAGGGCAGCTGGTAGTTTCCAGTGCAAGCCACAGGGCAAAAACCTCTCCCTTTTCAGTATTTTTACATCTGAAAAGAAGAAAAGTGACCAAGGGCCAAAGAGACCTACAATGGTGTCAATATTGAGCTGTAAATCAGAAGGTACCAAGTGTTTTGCAAAAAAATCACTTTATTATAATCTCTAAGTGATACTGGCCTGGAAATGAGGAGACAGAATATGGCTTGTGTCAGAAAAACTTACAAACTGAGGCTCCAGTAGCCTATGTTAAATCGACAACACAACAAGCCAGAGCTAAGCAGTGCTCTGGTAACTCTGTTTGTATATCTGAGCCTGTCAGTAAAATAAGTATAAAAGTAAAATATTAATGATTGAAGAGAGAGTGTGTGAGAGCATTTGAGAGTTATAGACAGAGAAGGTGAGAAGAGGAATAGATGAGTTTGAAAGAGACCAGAATTCAAAAACCTCATACACTGTGTTCATTGATGACAGGTTCAAACCGGGCTTGTAGAGATTGTAAGGCAGCAGCTCTCGTGCCCACTGACCCCAGACAGCCCCAGCCTTCACCATATGCCGTACTACCAGACCTGACAATAATATATGTGTGTGTTTGTGTTTGTGTGTCTGTCTGTGTGTGTCTCTGTGTGCTCAGAACTCACCTATAGTAGTCTCAGAGCATGGGTGGCAAGGTAGCCAGCCTCACCTGCAACTTATGTACAGAGAACCTAGCTGGTTAGGGAAATCCAGCTAGCCCAGATTCTGGCTAAGCAAAAATGCATATGCAAAGGGATTCTCATGTCTCACTCTACTCGTTCCGGATTCAATCCCATGCCTCACTATCATCCAAACACTGCCAACGGGGTAAGCTGGGGCACCCCTCACAATTCATGGGCATTAGCCTGTCCAGTCACGTTTGGCTGCCTACTCAGCCTCCAGGCTCCCAGTCCACTTCTCAGGGCAGCAGATTACAAGCGCAGAAAGAACCCAGAAATAGCTTTTTCAACATAAACGGGAACTGTGTTCGACCAAACAATAGTGGATGAACCAGGCCCCTTAAACCTACCCATTGGATCCGGCTAAGGCAATTGCTTCTTTGGCCTCACAAACTCTGATCATGGTTTCCTGTTGTCCACACATCACTCTCAGAGAGATTCCCAGAAGTAGGCATGCGTGAGTTTCCCATACAAAGTCACTCTGCTTGCAGGAAGCACAAACTCCCCAGGCCCTTGCTAGGGAGAGACAAAAGGAGGATGGACGCCTCCATTAGCTGAATTAGGAACTTCTAGTGGAGATCACAGCCCCGCACCTCACCTGAGGGCCCGGATGCTGCTAATGAAGGCAATTGGAAACACCTGTTACCACTTGAGCCCTGAGGACAAACTCAGGAATCCCTCCAGGAGCTAGCAGGCTGGCAGACCTCCTGACCACTGGATAGCTGTGCTCCTAGTTGGGCGGGCCTTCTGGTCAGAGGTTAGAATATTCCCTAGATACAAGAAAGAACTTCAGGTTTCAAAAGGATTTGAAACCCAATGAGACACTTGGAAAAGAGATTTCACAGCAATCAAAACACCTTCTTTCGGAATCCTGGAATCTTCCTTTCTCCATGGACACTGGTGTGTCCTTTAGTAACACAGATCCTTTACATTTGGCCCTATAGAGGGCAAGCACAGAATGTGTGCCAGGGGGATAGAGTATCACTTCTCTTGACCTGAGCTCTCATGGAGTAAGGGCTAGGATGCAGTGCAGGAATGTGAGGAGGGCTGCATTTAGGCTGAGTGTCAGCCTCAGGGCCCTGGAGAATGGGAGTCAATCACAGAGGGCCTGGACAGCTGCAGCTGGAGATGGAAATATGCCTGGAACCTACATCAGGAACACTGTCTCCGCAGTTCCCCTCTGTTTTACACCATATGCACTAGACTAAATAATCCAAAGGGCAAAGAAAGGAAAATTTCAACAGCAGGAAGACTGAGTTCAGGATGCATGCACTGACTTCCATGAAGGGTCCAGTGAAGAAGGCATGTAGAGACAGTCAGAGAGACAGAATGAGAGAGACAGAAAAGGACTGAAAGTCTGGCCCTGTGTTGATCAGTGCCAGAGTACTGAAGACAAACACTCCATGCCCATGCATACTTCTTACAAGTATATATATAGAGAGGGAGATACTGATGTAGTCATTTTCTACAATGGATTCGATATGAAATTCAAACAATTGATTGCTAAAACCTGGAGGGAAACTGTGCATCAGGAAAAGAATTGTCCAAAGGAGTAAAATCTCCAAATCATTAGCTATATGTAGCTCCAGTGGGATCAATGGAAAAAAGCTCGAGTAGGAACTCATCCAGGAGACACTCCACATGGACAGGCACCACAAGTATCCTAGTCTGGCAACACAAGCAGGGCAGCTGCTAGTTCCCAGTGAAAGCCACAGGGCAAAAACCTCTCCCTCTTCAGTGTCTTCACATCTGAAAAGAAGAAAAGTGTCCAATGGCCAAGAAGACTATAATGGTGTCATATTGAGCTGTAAATCAGAATGTGCCAAGTGTTTTTTATAAATCACCTGTGCCACAGTAATTTTGTTGTTCTCTCTGTCTCTCCCCCCCCCTCACACACACACACAAACTCACATTCTCACTGTCACACACAGGCAAACCTCCACAGAGGCACAGGCACCAGCGGAGTTATACATATGCGCACTGGACAGCTTCTGCAAGACAGGGCCCTGGGATGAGCCCTGCTTCGAACTTCCTGGAAGCATGCCCAGCCTTTTGAGGCAAGCTCTGAGCTCCCATTGGCGGGCTTCCTTTGGAAGGCCCGCCCACAGGTCGCCAGCCAGGCTCTGATTGGGAAGAGGCATAGGCCACGCCCAAAACCCCTGCCAGCAATCTCATTGGCCAGTGTGCTTGGACATGCCCAGGAGGGTCAGGTCCCCTAGTGAGTGATAGGCCAGCAGCTTTGAGTACCATGAGTGAAGACAGAGTTTGTGAGAGCATGTGAGTGTTAGGGACAGAGAAGGCTAGAAGAGAAATAGATGAGTTGGAAAGAGACCAGAATTCAAAAACCTCCTACACTGTGTTCATTGATGACAGGTTCAAACCAGGCTTGTAGAGATTGTAAGGCAGCAGCTCTCATGCCCACAGACCCCAGAGAGCCCCAGCTTTCAGCATATGCAGTACTACCAGACCTGACTGTAATGTGTGTGTGTGTGTGTGTGTGTGTGTGTGTGTGTGTGTGTGTGTGTGTGTGTCGGTCTCTCCCTCTCTGTGTGTCTGTGTGTGTTCAGAGCTCACCTGTAGTAGTCTCGGAGCATGGGGGTCAAGGTAGCCAGCCTCACCTGCAACTTGTGTACAGAGAACCTGGCTGGTCCGGGCAAGCCAGCTAGTCCAGATTCTGGCTAAGCAAGAATGCCAGAGATCTATGTGGAAGCCCTGGACCCCATTTTGAGCCCCTGGTCACCACTTACCCAGCTAGGGAAAAGCTGGGCTAGTGGCAAATCAGAGTTGCACCTGTCTCTCTGTCTCTCTTTCTGCTTGGGCCCTGCTCTATCAATTTATATATGTTTCCTTCTCCTCAATAAGAAAGTTACAAGTGATGTACATAAATACAGGGAAAGTGGGAAAAATTACCCCCTTGCCCACTACTACATGTAACTGTTGACTGTAAACCATTCATTCCCAAGAAAGAACAGAATAAATATTTGGGAGGTTAGAAACATTGTAAGTTAAATAGTGAGCATTCTCTAGAGCCTTGCAATACTAATCCATTGTGCATTGGATGTCACTGTCAAGAACAGTGCATTAGTAGTTTTAGTAGTGTGTAGTATCTGCAAAAGGAAATGTATTGTGTGTCCAAAATTCCCTTCAATTATAAGAGAAAGTCTATCAGGCAGAAGAAATGACCCCTCATGTGATATTGGACTAAATAAATAAATAAATATTCAAATAATTGGGGATGATTGGGGAGGATTTGAAAAAAATAAAAAATAAAACCAAAGACCACAGGAAGACCTGATTACAGAAGAAATATAGAAAACGTCTGGTGAGAAACAGAGGGCTGCTTCAAATATTCCCTGACACTTCAGGGTCCAGGCAAATTAAGAATTCTGGAGAATGAAAAGAAATGCATAGGTATTGAAGCTTACACTAGAAAATGGAGGCGAGTTCTGTGCTATGATAATTACAATAAGGATATTGATAGAAAGGCTATTGGAAGTGCTCCTGGAAGGTTTCTAATTTAAAATTGTAGTGAATCATGCTCCAACTATGTGACCAATTATTTATGAATAAGAAGGCTGTTATAAATGCGGTAATTCTGTGTTAAGATCAAAAATAAAGGTCAGCAATTCTAATAATAACATATATATAAGTATATATATATATGTACATATATGTATGTGTATCTTTATTATCAACTATGAGGGATACTGGCATGGCTATGAGGAGACAGAGTATGGCTTGTGCCAGGGAGACTTACAAAGCTGAGGCTCCAGAAACCTAGGTGAAATCGCCAACAAAACAAGCCAGAGCTCAGCAGTGCCCTGGTGACTCTCTTTATATATCTGGGCACGTCAGTAAAATAATATATAAGTAAAATATTAATGAGTGCAGACAGAGTGAGTGAGAGCCTGTGAGAGTCAGAGACAGAGAAGGCAAGAAGAGAAATAGAAGAGTTGGAAAGAGACCAGAAGTCCAAAACCTCCCACACTGTGTTCATACATGACAGGTTCAATACTGGGTTGTAGATATTGTGAGGCAGCAGTCTCATGTCCACAGACCCCAGACAACCCCAGCCTTTACCATATGTGTGTAGTATTTACCACAGGAAATGTACTGTGAGTGTAAGCTTCCCTTCAATTATAAGAGAAACATCTATCATGCAGAAGAAATGACCCCTCATGTAATATAGGAGTAAATAAATAAATATGCAAATAAATTTGGACGATCTAGGAGGATTTGACAAAAATGAAAAATAAATACAAAAAGCACAAAAAGACCTGATTAGAGCAGAAACCTAGAAACCATCTGCTGAGAAACAGAGGGCTGCTTAAAAAATTCTGAGACACTTCAGAGTCCAGGGAAATTAAGATTTCAGGAGATTGAAAAGAAACTCATATGTATTGAAGCTTACACTAGAGAAAGAAGGCAAGTTCTATACTATAATAATTACAATAAGGATGCTGATAGAAATGCTATTAGAAATGCTACTGGAAGGTTCTATTATTTATAATTGTATTGAATCCTGCTCCAACTATGTGGCCAATTATTAATGAAAAAGGAAGCTGTTATAAATGTGTTAATTCTGATTAAGATCAATTGCATAGGTTGACAATTCCAAAAATGACAGATATATATATATATATATATATATGTATATTTATATATGTGTATATATATGTATATGGATTTATATCTTTACTATAAAGTCTGAGACATACTGCCATGGATATGAGGAGACAGAATATGGCTTGTGTCAGAGAGACTTACAAAGCTGAGGCTCCAGTAGCCTAGGTGAAATCACCAGCAAAACAATCCAGAGCTCAGCAGTGCTCTGTCAACTCTCTTTGTATATCCGGGCTTGTCAATAAAATAAGGATATAAGTAAAATATTACTGAGTGTAGACAGAGCGAGTGAGAGCCTGTGAGAGTCAGAGACAGAGATGGCGAGAAGAGAAATAGAAGAGTTGGAAATATACCAGAAGTCAAACCCCCCCTAGACTGTGTTCATTCATGACAGGTTCAAACCTGGGTTGTAGAGATTGTAAGGCAGCAGCTCTAATGCCCATAGACCCCAGACAACCCATGCCTTCACCATATGTGTGTAGTATTTTCCCCAGGAAATGTATTGTGCGTCAAAAGTTCCCTTCAATTATAAGAGAAAATCTATCAAGCAGAAGAAATGACCACTCATGTGATACCTGACCAAATAAATAAATATGCAAATAAATAGGGATGATCTGAGAAGACTTGAAAATATAAAAAATAAAAAAACAAAAACCACAACTAGACCTGATTACAGCAGAAACATAGAAACCATCTGTTGAGAAACAGAGGGCTGCTTCAAAAATTCCCTAACCCTTCAGGATCCAGGGAAATTAAGATTTCCAGAAAAAGAAAACAAACACATACGTATTGAGGCTTACACTAGAAAAAGAAGGGAAGTTCTGAGCTATGATAATTACAATAAGGATGCTGATAGAAACACGATTATAAATGCTACTGGAAGGTTCTATTATTTATATTTGTATTGAATGCTGCTCCAACTATATGGCCAAATAGCTATGAAAAACTAGGCTGTTATAAATGTGGTATTTCTGAATTAATGTCTAGTACACATGTCAACAATTCTAAAAATGACAGATATATAAATATATATGTATATATATTTATATATGTATGTATATCTTTAATATAAACTCTGAGTGATACTGGCATGGAAATGAGGAGACAGAATATGGCTTGTGTCAGAAAGACTTACAAACTGAGGCTCCAGTAGCCTAGGTGAAATCGCCAACACAACAAGCCAGAGCTCAGCAGTGCTCTGGTAACTCTCTTTGTATATCTGGGCCTGTCAGTAAAATAAGTATATAAGTAAAATATTAATGAGTGAAGACAGAGTGTGTGAGAGCATGTGAGAGTTAGAGACAGAGAAGGTGAGAAGACAAATAGATGAGTTGGAAAGAGACCAGAATTCAAAAACCTCCTAAATTGTGTTCATTGATGACAGGTTTAAACCTGGCTTGGAGAGATTGTAAGGCAGCAGCTCTCATGCCCACAGACCCCAGAAAGCCCCAGCCTTCACCATATGCTGTACTACCAGACCTGACAGTAATGTGTGTGTGTGTGTGTGTGTGTGTGTGTGTGTGTGTGTGTGTGTGTGTGTGTTTGTCTCTGTCTGTCAGTGTGTGTCTTTGTGTGGTCAGAAATCACCTAAAGTAGTCTCAGAGCATGGGTGGCAAGGTAGCCAGCCTCACCTACCACTTATATACAGAGAACCTAGCTGGTTAGGGAAAGCCAGCTAGCCCAGATTCTGGCTAAGCAAGAATGCATATGCAAAGGGACTCTCATGTCTCACTCTCCTGAGTTCCCCATTTAATATCAAGCCTCACTATCATCCAAACACTGCCAACGGGGAAAGCTGGGGAACCCCTCAGGATTCAGGGGAAGGACCCTGTCCAGTCACGTTTGGCTTCATACTCAGCCTCCAGGCTCTCAGTCCACTGCTCAGGGCAGCAGATTACAAGCACATAAAGTACCCAGAAAGAGCTATGTTTCAACAAAGATGGGAAGTTTAGGATCGCTGTCTCCTCAGCTCCCCAATGTACAATGCCATATGCAGGAGACTAAATAATCCAAAGGGCAAAGAAAGGAAAATTTCAACACCTGGAAGTCCGAGATCACGATGCATGCACTGACTTCCAATAAGGGCCAAGTGAAGAAGGCATGTAGAGACATTCAGAGAGACACAATGACAGTGACAGAAATGGACTGAAATTCTGGACCTGTGTTGATCAGTGCCAGAGCACTGAAGACAAACCCTCCATTCCCATGCATACTTCTTACAAGTGGCATTGTTATTTTATGTTTGTGAAGAAAGGTTACACTTAGAACATCTAGGTCTTAGCCCACTCTGAGAAGCAACAATGGCCTGCAGACCACTCTCCAAAACTGCCCTCGCCTCTCCATTTGGAAGTAGTCCTAGTGATGCTCCAGCCAAGATGCAGGCTGGTGTATTGCATCTCCCTGGTCCAGTCTCAGACTTTTCTGTGTGCAGGGAACTTCACTAAGTCTATTTCGTCATTGATTTAGAGTTTTGGGATAGGACTCGGTGAACAAAAAGAGCAAGAGGGAAGTAGATGATTTGGCAGTGGTAGTTTGTGCTGAGAGAGATTTGTAGAGTGATAAGAGGTACACGAATGGCTCTGTGAGATGTCTCCCATGACTGTGGATCAGAAGGGCCAAGTGTATCCACATTCTTACCCTATCCAGAGCTGTGCAGGTGTCTAGCTAAAAATTTTTTCAGACCTCTACATGTTACATATATATATATATATATATATATATATATATATATATAGAGAGAGAGAGAGAGAGAGAGAGAGAGACTGAAGTAGTCATTTTCTACAATGGATTCGATATGACATTCAGACAATTGATTGCTAAAACCTGGAGAGAAGCTGTGCATCAGGAAAAGAATTGTCCAAAGGAGTAAAATCTCAAAATCATTAGCAATATGCAGCTCCAACGGGACAGAGCAAAAAAGGCTCGAGAAGGAACTCATAAAGGAGACTCTACACATGGACAAGCACTACAAGTTTCCTAGTTTGGCAACAGACACAGTGCCTCTGGTAGTTCCCAATGTACGACTCAGGGCATAAACCTCTCACTCTTCAGTGTTTTTATATCTGAAAAGTAGAAAAGTCACCAAGGGTCAAAAAGAGCTACAATGGTGCCAATATTGATCTGTAAATCAGAATGTACCAAGTGCTTTGCAAAAAAAATCACTTTATTATAAACTGTGGGTGATACTGGCATGGAAATGAGGAGACAGAATATGGCTGGTGTCAGAAACAGTTACAAACGGAGGCTCCAGAAGCCTATGTGAAATCGCCAACACAACAAGCCAGAGCTCAGCAGTGCTCTGGTAACTCTCTTTGTATATGTGGGCCTGTCAGTAAAATAAGTATATAAGTAAAATATTAATGATTGAAGACAGAGTGTGTGAGAGCATGTGAGAGTTAGAGACAGAGAAGGTGAGAAGAGAAATAGATGAGTTGGAAAGAGACCAGAATTCAAAAACCTCCTACAATGTGTTCATTGATGACAGGTTCAAACCTGGCTTGTAGAGATTGTAAGGTAGGAGCTCTCAAGCCCACAGACCCAAGACAGCCCCAGCCTTCACCACATGCTGTACTACCAGACCTGATATGAATGTGTGTGTGTGTGTGTGTGTGTGTCTGTCTATCTCTCTGTCTGTCAGTGTGTGTCTGTGTGTGCTCAGAACTCACCTATAGTAGTCTCAGAGCATGGGTGGCAAGGTATCCAGCCTCACCTGCAACTTATGTACAGAGAACCTAGCTGGTTAGGGAAAGCCAGCTAGCCCAGATTCTGGCTAAGCAAGAATGCATATGCAAAGGGACTCTCATGTCTCACTACCCTGAGTTCCTGATTCAATCTCACGCCTCACTATCATCCAAACACTGCCAATGTGGGAAGCTGGGGAACCCCTCAGAAATCAGGGGCAGGACCCTGTCCAGTCAAGTTTGGCTGCATACTTAGCCTCCAGGCTCCCAATCCACTTCTCAGTGGACAGCAGATTACAAGGCCAGAAAGAACCCAGAAAGAGCTGTGTCTCAACATAGATGGGAACTGTGTTTGACAAAAAAATAGTGGATGAATCCGGTCCCTTACACCTACACTTTGGCTCTGGCTAAGGCAATTGCTCTTGTGGCCTCACATCCCTGATCATGGTGTCTTGGTGTCCACACATCACACTCAGAGAGATTCCCAGAAGTAGGCATGCATCAGTGTCCCATACAAAGTCGCTCTGCTTGCAGGAAGCACAAACTCCCCGGGCCCTTGATATGGACAGACAAAAGGAAGATTGATGCCTCCATTGGCTGAATTAGGAGTTTCCAGTGGAGATCACAGTGCCGCACCTAACCTGAGGGCCAGGCTGCTGCTAATAAAGGCAAGTGGAAACACCTGTTACCACTTGGGACCTGAGGACATACTCAGGAATCCCTCCAGGAGCTAGCAGGCTGGCAGACCACCTGAACCCGTGATAGCTGTGCTTCTAGTTGGGAGGGCCTTCTGGCCAGAGGTGATAATATTCCCTAGATACAAGAAAGAACTTCAGGTTTCAAAAGGATTTGAAAATCCCATGAGGCACTTGGAAAAGACTTTTCACAGCCATCAAAACACTGTCTTTCAGAACCCTAGAAGCTTCTGTTTTGCGTGGAAAATCTGGATACTGGTGTGGCCATCAGTACCACAGATCCTTTACATTCGGCTTAATAGAGGGAAAGCACAATGTGTGTGCCAGGGGGATAGAGTTTCACTTCTCTTGACCTGGGTTCTCATGGAGTAAGGCCAAGTGTGGTGCAGGAAATTAAGGAGGGCTGCATTTAGGCTGAGAGTCAACCTCAGGGCCCTGGAGAATGGGAGTCAAGCACAGAGGGCCTGGACAGCTGCACCTTATGATGGACATATGTCTGTTAGCTGCAGCAGGATCGCTTTCTTTTCAGTTCCCCTCTGAACTACGCCATATGCATGAGACTAAATAATCCAAAGGGCAAAGAAAGGAAAATTTCAACTCCTGGAAGACCTAGTCTACAATGCATGCACTGACTTTCAGTAAGATCCCAGTGAGGAAGGCACGAAGAAGACAGTCAGAGAGACAGAATGACAGAGGCAGAAAAGGACTGAAATTCTGGCCCTCTTTTGATCAGTGCCAGAGCACTGAAAACAAACCCTCAATGCCCATGCATACTTCTTACAAGTGGCATTGTTATTTTATGTTTGTGAGGAAAGGTTACACTTAGAACATCTAGGTCTTAGCCCACTCTGAGAAACAACGTGGCCTGCAGCCCACTCTCCAAAACTGCCCTCCCCTCTCCAAATTGGAAGTAGTCTTGGTGATGTTCCAGACAAGAAGCAGGCTGGAGTGTCTCATCTCCCTGGTCCAGCCTCAGCCTGTCCTGTGTGCAGGGAACTGCACTATGTCTATTTCTTCTTTGATTTACAGTTTTGGGATAGGACTTGGTGGACAAAATGAGCAAGAGGGAAGTAGATGATTTGGCAGCTGTAGTTTGTGCTGAGAGGGATTTGTAGAGTGATAAAAGATATGTCTCTGTGATAAGTCTCACATGACTGTGGGCGAGGTGTATCCACTTTACTACCCTAATCCAGAGCTGTGCAGGTCTCTAGCTAAAAAATATTTTCAGACCTCTACATGTTACATATATATAGAGAGAGACAGAGAGAGAAGAGACACTGATGTAGTCATTTTCTAAAATGGATTCGATATGACATCCAGAAAATTGATTGCTAAAACCTGGAGAGAAACTGTGCATCAGGAAAAGAATTGTTCAAATGAGTAAAATCTCCAAATCATTAGCAATATGCAGCTCCATCGGTACCGATCGAAAAAAGGCTTGAGAAGGAACTCATCCAGGAGACTCTCCACATGGACTGGCACCACAAGTTTCCTAGTCTGGCAACACACACAGGGCAGCTGCTAGTTCCCAGTGCTAGCCTCAGGGCAAAAACCTCTCCCTCTTCAGTGTCTCAGAATTCAGAAACCTCCTACACTGTGTTCATTGATTACAGGATCAAACCTGGCTTGTAGAGATTGTAAGGCAGCAGGTATCATGACCAGAGACCCCAGACAGCCCCAGCCTTCACCATATGCTGTACTACCAGACCTGACAGTAATGTGTGTGTGTGTGTCTGTCTGTCTGACTGTGTGTGTCTGTGTGTGCTCAGAGCTTACCTGTAGTAGTCAGAGCATGGGTGGAAAGTAGCCAGCCTCAGCTGCAACTTATTTACAGAAAACCTAGCTGGTCAGGGCAAGCCAGCTAGCCCAGATTCTGGCTAAGCAAGAATGCATATGCAAAAGGACTCTCATGTCTAAATCTCCTGAGTTACCTATTCAATCCCATGCCTCACTATCATCCAAACACTGCCAACGGGGGAAGCTGGGGAATCCCTAAGAATTCAGGGGCAGGAGCCTGTCCAGTCATATTTGGCTGCCTACTCAGCCTCCAAGCTATCAGTCCACTGCTCAGGGCAGCAGATTACAAGCACAGAAAGTACCCAGAAAGAGCTATGTTTCAACAAAGATGGGAAGTGTGTTCTACCAAACAATAGTGGATGAACCCGGTCCCTTAAACAAACCCTTTGGGTCCAGCTGAGGCAATTGCTCCTGTGGCCTCACATCCCTGATCATGGTGTCCTGGTGTCCAGACATCACACTCAGAGAGATTCCCAGAAGTAGGCATGCATCAGTGTCCCATACAAAGTCGCTCTGCTTGCAGGAAGCACAAACTCCCTGGGCCCTTGCTATGGAGAGACAAAAGGAAGATGAATGCCTCCATTGGATGAATTTGGATCTTCCAGTGGAGATCACAGCCTGACACCTCACCTGAGGGTCTGGCTGCTGCTAATAAAGTCAATTGGAAACACCTGTTACCACTTGGGCCCTGAGGACATACTCAGGAATCCCTCCAGGAGCTAGCAGGCTGGCAGATCTCCTGCCCCCGGGATAGCTGTGCTCCGAGTTGGGTGGCCCTTATGGCCAGAGGTGAGAATATTCCCTATATATAAGAAAGAACTTCACGTTTCAAAAGGATTTGAAAACCCCATGAGACACTTGGAAATGTCATTTCACAGCCATCAAAACACCCTCTTTCAGAAACCTGGAAGCTTCCATTTTGTGTAGAAAATCTCAGAATTCAAAATCCTCCTACAATGTGTTCATTGATGACAGGTTCCAACCTGGCTTGTAGAGATTGTAAGGCAGCAGCTCTCATGCCCACAGACAACAGACAGCCCCAGCCTTCACCATATGCTGTACTACCAGACCTGACAGTAATGTGTGTGTGTGTGTGTGTGTCTGTCTGTCTGACTGTGTGTGTCTGTGTGTGCTCAGAGCTCACCTGTAGTAGTCTCAGAGCATGGGTGTCAAGGTAGCCAGCCTCAGCTGCAACTTATATACGGAGAACCTAGCTGGTCAGTGCAAGCCAGCTAGCCCAGATTCTGGATAAGGAAGAATGCATATGCAAAGGGACTCTCATGTCTAAATCTCCTGAGTTCCCTATTCAATCCCATGCCTCACATCTATCATCAGGGGGAAGCTGGGGCACCCCTCAGGATTCAGGGGCATGAGCCTGTCCAGTCACATTTGGCTGCCTACTCCGCGTCCAGACTCTCAGTCCACTGCTCAGGGGAGCATATTACAAGCACATACAGTAACCAGAAAGAGCTGTGTTTCAACATAGATGGGAACTCTGTTCAACCAAACAATAGTGGATGAACCTGGTCCCTTACACCTCCCCTTAGGTCCGGCTAAGGCAATTGCTCCTGTGGCCTCACATCCCTGATCATGGAGTCCTGGTGTCCACACACCACACTCAGAGATATTCCCAGAAGTAGGCATACATGAGTTTCCCATACAAAGTCTCTCTGCTTGCAGGAAGCACAAACTCCCCGGGCCCTTGCTATGGACAGACAAAAGGAAGATGGATGCCTCCATTGGCTGAATTCGGAGTTTCCAGTGGAGATCACAGCCCTGCATCACCTGAGGGCCTGGCTGCTGCTACTAAAGGCAATTGGAAACACGTGTTACCACTTGGGCCCTGAGGACATACTCAGGAATCCCTCCAGGAGCTAGCAGGCTGGCAGACCTCCTGACCCCGGGATAGCTGTGCTCCAAGTTGGGCGGCCCTTCTGGCCAGAGGTGAGAATATTCCCTAGATACAAGAAAGAACTTCAGGTTTCAAAAGGATTTGAAACCCCATGAGGCACTTGGAAAAGACATTTCACAGCCATAAAACACCCTCTTTCAGAACCCTGGAAGCTTCTGTTTTGCGTGGAATATCTGGACACTCGTGTGGGCATCAGTACCACAGATCATTTACATTCGGCTTAATAGAGGGAAAGCACAATGTGTGTGCCAGGGGGATAGATTTCACTTCTCTTGACCTAAGCTCTCATGGAATAAGGATAAGGACACTGTGCAGGAAGGTGAGGAGGGCTGCATTTAGGCTGAGTGTCAGCCTCAGGGCCCTGGAGTATGGGAGTCAATCACAGAGGGCCTGGACAGCTGCAGCTGCAGATGGACCTATTCCTGGAACCTGCAGCAGCAACGCTGTCTCCGCAGTTCACCATGTGCAGGAGACTAAATAATCCAAAGGGCAAAGAAAGGAAAATTTCAATACCAGGATGACTGAGTTCAAGATGCATGCACTGACTTCCAGTAAGAGCCCAGGGAAGAAGGCACATAGAGACAGTCAGAGACAGAATGACAGAGACAGAAAACGACTGAAATTCTGGCCCTGTGTTGATCAGTACCAGAGCACTGAAGACAAACGCTCCATGCCCATGCATACTTCTTACAAGTGGCATTGCTATTTTATGTTTTTGAGGAAAGGTAACACTTAGAACATCTAGGTCTTATCCACTCTGAGAAGCAAAACTTGGCCAGCAGCCCACTGTCCAAAACTGCCCCCGCCTCTACAAATTGGAAGTAGTCTTAGTGATGCTCCAGCCAAGATGCAGGCTGGCGTATTGCATCTCCCTGTTCCAGACTCAGCCTGTCCTGTGTGCAGGGAACTGCACTATGTCTATTTCTTCTTTGATTTAAAGTTTTGGGATAGGACTCGGTGGACAAAATGAGCAAGAGGGAAGTAGATGATTTTGCAGCTGTAGTTTGTGCTGAGAGAGATTTATAGAGTGAAAAATAATATGGCTCTGTTAGATCTCATATGACTGTGGCTCAGAACGGCCAGGTGTATCCTCTTTACTACCCTAATCCAGAGCTGTGCAGTTCTCTAGCTAAAAAATATTTTCAGACCTCTACATTTTACATATATATAGATATATATATATATACAGAGATAGAGACCCTGATATAGTCATTATAGTCATTTTCTAAAATGGATTCGATATGACATTCAGACAATTGATTGCTAAAACCTGGAGAGAAACTGTTCATCAGGAAAAGAATTGTCTAAAGGAGTAAAATCTCCAAATCATTAACTATATGCAGCTCCAACGGGACAGATAGAAAAAGACTTGAGAAGGAACTCATCAAGGAGACTCTCCACATGGACAGGCACCACTAGTCTGTAAACACACACAGGGCAGCTGCTAGTTCCCAGTGCAAGCCTCAGGGCAAAAACCTCTCCCTCTTCAGTGTCTCAGAATTCAAAAACCTCCTATACTGTGTTCATTGATGACAGGATCAAACCTGGCTTGTAGAAATTGTAAGGCAGCAGCTCTCGTGCCCACAGACCCCAGACTGCCCCAGCCTTCACCATATGCTTTATTACCCGACCTGACAGTAATGTGTGTGTGTGTCTGTCTGTCTGTCTGTCTATGTCTGTGTGAGCTCAGAGCTCCCCTATAGTAGTCTCAGAACATGGGTGGCAAGGTAGGCAGCCTCACCTGCAACTTATGTACAGAGAACCTAGCTGGTCAGGGCAAGCCAGCTAGCCCAGATTCTGGCTAAGCAAGAATGCACATGCAAAGGGACTCTCATGTCTCCCTCTCCTGAGTTCCCGATTCAATGTCATGCCTCACTATCATCCAAACACTGCCAATGGGGTAAGCTGGGGTGTCCACACATCACACTCAGATTCCCACAAGTAGGCATGCATGAGTGTCCCATACAAAGTCATTCTGTTTGCAGGAAGCACAAACTCCCTGGGCCCTTGCTATGGAGAGACAAAAGGAAGATGGATGCCTCCATTGGCTGAATTAGGAGCTTCCAGTGGAGATCACAGACCCGCCTCTCACCTGAGGGCCTGGCTGCTGCTAATAAAAGCAATTGGAAACAGCTGTTACCACTTGGGACCTGAGGACATACTCAGGAATCCCTCCAGGTGCTAGCAGGCTGGCAGACCTCCTGACCCCGGGATAGCTGTGCTCCCAGTTGGGACGGCCTTCAGGCCAGAGGTGACAATATTCCCTAGATACAAGAACAAACTTCAGGTTTCAAAAGGTTTTGAAACCCCAGGAGGCACTTGGAAAAGACATTTCACAGCCATCAAAACACCCTCTTTCTGAACCCTGGAAGCTTCCGTTTTGCGTTCAAAATCTGGACACTGGTGTGGCTATCAGTACCACAGATCCTTTACATTCGACCCAATAGAGGGAAAGTACAATGTGTGTGCCAGGGTAGTAGAATTTCACTTCTCTTGACCTGGACTCTCATGGAATAATGACAAGGATGTGGTGCAGGAAATTGCGGAGGGTGCTTTAGGCTGAGTGTCAGCCACAGGGCCCTGGAGAATGGGAGTCAAGCACAGAGGGCCTGGACAGCTGCAGCTGGAGATGGACATATGCCTGTTACCTGCAGCTGGAACGCTGTCTCCTAAGTTCTCTTCTGTAATACGCCATATGCACGAGACTAACTAATCCAAAGGGCAAAGAAAGGAAAATTTCAACACCAGGAAGACCGAGTTCACGATGCATGCACTGACTCCCACGAAGGGTCCAGGGAAGAAGGCACATAGAGACAGTCAGAGAGACAGAATGACAGTGACTGAAAAGGACAGAAATTCTGGACCTGTGTTGATCAGTGCCAGAGCACTGAAGACAAACTCTCCATGCCCATGCATACTTCTTACAAGTGGCATTGATATTTTATGTTTTTGAGGAAAGGTTACACTTATAACATCTAGGTCTTAGCCCACTCTGAGAAGCAACACTTGGCCTGCAGCCCACTCTCCAAAACTGCCCTTGCCTCTCCAAATTGGAAGTAGTTTTAGTGATGCTCCAGCCATATACAGGCTGGCGTATTTCATCTCCCTGGTCCAGCCTCAGCCTGTTCTGTGTGCAGGGAAATGAACTATGTATATTTTCTTCGATTTACAGTTTTGGGATAGGACTCGGTGGACAAAAAGAGCAAGAGACAAGTGGATGGTTTGGTGCTGTAGTTTGTGCTGAGAGAGATTTGTAGAGTGACAAGAGGTTAACAAATGGCTCTGTGAGATGTCTCCCATGACTATGGCTCAGAATGGCCAGGTGTATCTGCATTACTACCTGAATCCAGAGCTGTGCAGGTCTCTAGCTAAAATATATTTTCAGACCTCTACATGTCACACACACACAAAAAGCACACAAACATACTCTCTCACAGTTACACACAGGCACACATCCACAGAGGCACAGGCACAAACAGAGTTACACAAATGCACACTGGACAGCTTCTGCAAGGCAGCGCCTTGGCTGAACTCTGCTTCGCACTTCCTGGAAGCACACCCAGCCTTTTAAGGCCAGCCCTGAGCTCATAATGTCGGGCTTACTTCAGAAGGCCCGCAGACAGGGCAACAGCCATACTCTGTTATGACAGAGGCCTAGGCCACATCCAGAACCCCTGCAAGCAATATCATTGGCCATTGTGCTAGGACACGCCCAGGAGTGTCAAGGCCCCTAGTCAGTGCAGCTCCAACGGGACTCATCAAAAAGGCTCAAGAAGGAACTCATCCAGGAGACTCCCCACATGGACAGGCACCACAAGTTCCGTTGTCTGGCAACACACACATGGCAGCTGCTAGTTCCCAGTGCAAGCCTCAGCGCAAAAACCTCTCCCTCTTCAGTGTCTCAGAATTCAAAAACCTCCTACACTGTGTTCATTGATGACAGGTTCAAACCTGGCTTGTAGAGATTGTAAGGCAGCAGCTCTCATGCCCACATAAAGAACTTCAGGTTTCAAAATGATTTGAAACACCATGTGGCACTTGCAAAAGTCATTTCACAGCCATTAAAACGCCCTCTTTCTGAAGACTGGAAGCTTCCGTTTTGCATGGAAAATCTGGAAACTGGTGTGGCCATCAGTACCACAGATCCTTTACATTCGGCCCAATAGAGGGAAAGCACAATGTGTGTGCCAGGGGGATAGAGTTTCACTTCTCTTGACCTGGGCTCTCATGGAATAAGGACTAGGATGCTGTGCAGGAAGGTGAGGAGGGCTGCATTTAGGCTGAGTGTCAGCCTTAGGGCCCTGAAGAATGGGAGTCATGCACACAGGGTCTGGAAAGCTGCAGCTGGAAATGGACACATGACTGTTAACTGCAGTAGGATCGCTACCTCCTCAGTTCCCCACTGTACTATGCCTTATGCAGGAGATTAAATAATGCAAAGGGCAAAGAAAGGAAAATTTCAACACCAGGAAGACCGAGTTCAGGATGCATGCACTGACTTCCAGTAAGGGCCCAGTGAAGAAGGCACATAGAGACAGTCCGAGAGACAGAATGACAGTGACAGAAAAGTACAGAAATTCTGGACCTGTGTTGATCAGTGCCAGAGCACTGAAGACAAATCCTTCATGCCCATGCATACTTCCTACAAGTGGCATTGTTATTTTACGTTTATGAGGAAAGGTTACACTTAGAACATCTAGGTCTTAGCCCACTCTGAGAAGCAACACTAGGCCTGAAGCCCACTCTCCAAAACTGCCCTTGCCTCTCCAAATTGGAAGTAGACTTAGTGATGCTCCAGCCAAGATGCAGGCTGGCATATTGCATCTCCCTGGTCCAGCCTCAGCCTGTCCTGTGTGCATGGAACTGCACTATGTTTATTTCTTCTTTGATTTATAGTTTTTGGATAGGACTCGTAGGAGAAAAAGAGTAAGAGGGAAGTAGATCATTTGGCAGCAGTAGTTTGTGCTGAGAGAGATTTGTAGACTGATAATAGGTATAGGAATGGCTCTGTGAGAAGTCTCTCATGACTGTGGCTCAGAAGGGCCAGGTGTATCCGCACTACTACAATAATCCAGAGCTGTGCAGGTCTCTAGCTTAAATATTTTCAGCCCTCTACATGTTACATATATATATATATATATATATATATATATATATATATATATATATATATGGAGAGAGAGAGAGAGAGACCCTGATGTAGTCATTTTCTACAATGGATTCGATATGAGATTCAAACAATTGATTGCTAAAACCTGGAGAGAAACTGTGCATCAGGAAAAGAATTGTCCAAAGGAGTTAAATCTCCTAATCATTAGCTATATGCAGCTCCAACGGTATGGAGAGAAATAGGCTGGAGAAGGAACTCATCCAGGAGACTCTCCACATGGACAGGCACCACAAGGTTTCTTATCTGGAAACACACACAGGGCAGCTGCTAGTTCCCAGTGCAAGCCTCAGTGCAAAAACCTCTCCCTCTTCAGTGTCTTCACATCTGAAAAGAATAAAAGTAACCAAGGGCCAAGGAGAGCTACAGTGGTGTCAATATTGAGCTGTAAATCAGAATGTGCCAAGTGATTTGCACAAAATCACCTGTGCCACAGTGATTCTGTTGTTCTCTCTGTCTCTACCTCCCTCTCACACACACACACACACACAAACACATACAAACACACACTCTCACAGTATCACACACGCACACATTCACAGAGGAACAGGCACAAAAGTAGTTATACACATGCGCACTGGACAGCTTCTGCAAGGCAGGGCCCTGGGCTGAACCATACTTCGCACTTCCTGGAAGCACACCCAGCCTTTTAAGGCCAGCTCTGAGCTCCCATATTCTGGCTTCCTTCAAAAGGCCCGCCCACAGGGTGCCAGCCATGCTCCTATAGGCCAGATGCCTAGGCTATGCCCAGAACTCCTGCCAGCAATATCATTGGCCAGTGTGCTTGGACACGCATAGGAGGTTCCGGGCCCGTAGTCAGTGATTGGCCAGCGGCCTTGAGCACCACCAACAATGCATTGGAGCACGCTCATTGGGCCACCTCTGGAAGGCCCGCCCACCAGCCACATCAGCTCGACTCTGATTGGCCTGTTGTCCCAGGGACACGCCCCCATCCAGCCAGAGAATGTGAGAGTTAGAGAAGGCGAGTAGAGAAATAGATAAGTTGGAAAGAGACCAGAATTCAAAAACCTCCTACACTGTGTTCATTGATGACAGGTTCAAACCTGGCTTGTAGAGATTGTAAGGCAGCAGCTCTCATGCCCACAGACGCCAGACAGCCCCAGTCTTCACCAAATGCTGTATTACCAGACCTGACAGTAATGTGTGTGTGTGTGTGTGTGTGTGTGTGTGTGTGTCTGTCTGTCTGTCTGTCTGTCTGTCTGTGTGTGTCTGTGTGTGCTCTGAGCTCACCTATAGTAGTCTCAGAGCATGGGTGTCAAGGTAGCCAGCCTCACCTGCAACTTATGTACAGAGAACCTAGCTGGTCAGGGCAAACCAGCTAGGCCAGATTCTGGCTATGCAAGAATGCCAGAGGACTATGTGGAAGCACAAGACCCCATTTTGAGCCCCTGGTCACCACTTACCTAATTAGGGAAAAGCTGGGCTAGTGGCAAATCAGAGCTGGAGCTGTCTCACTGACTCTTTTCCTGCTTGGGCCCTGCTCTCTCAATTTATGACTGTTTCCTTCTCCTCAATAGGAAAGTTACAAATGATGTACAGAAATATAGAGAAGGTGGGAAAAATTACCCCCATAGCCACTATTACATGTAACTATTGACTGTAAAACTTTCATCCACCAAGAAAGAACAGAATAAATATTTGTGAGGTTAAAAACATTGTAGGTTAAATAGGGAAAATTCTTTAGAGCCATGCAATACTAATCCATTGTGCACTGGATGCCACTCTCAAAAACAGTGCAGTATTAGTTGTAGTAGTGTGTAGTATCTGCAAAAGGAAATGTATTGTGTGTCCAAAGTTCCCTTCAATTATAAGACGAAATCTATCAGACAGAATAAATGACCCCGCATGTGATATAGGACTAAATATATAAATAAATATGCAAATATATGGGCATGATCTAGGAGGATTTGAAAAAATAAAAAAAATAATAAAAAACACAGGAAGACCATAAGTCAACAATTCTAAAAATGACAGATATATATATATGTATATTTATATATGTATATGTATGTATATCTTTATTATAAAGTCTGAGAGATACTGCCATGGATATGAGGAGATAGAATATGGCTTGTGTCAGAGAGACTTAGAAAACTGAGGCTCCAGAAGCCTACGTGAAATCAGGAACAAAACAAGCCAGAGCTCAGCAGTGCTCTGGAAACTATCTTTGTATATCTTGGCCTGTCAATAAAATAAGGATATAAGTAAACTATTACTGAGTGCAGACAGAGTGAGTGACATCCTGTGAGAGTCAGAGACGGAGAAGGAGAGAAAATAAATAGAGCAGTTGGAAATATACCAGAAGTCAAAAACCCCATAGACTCTGTTCATTCATGACAGGTTCTAACCTGGGTTGTAGAGATTGTAAGGCAGAAGCTCTAATGCCCACAGACCCCAGACTACCCAAGCCTTCACCATATGTGTGTAGTATTTGACCCAGGAAATGCATTCTGAGTCCAGAGTTCCCTTCAATTATAAGAGAAAATCTATCAAGCAGAAGAAATGACCCTCATGTGATACCTGACTAAATAAATAAATATGCAAATAAATGAAGATGATTTAGGAGGACTTGAAAAAATAAAAAATAATGAAAAAAAAAACCACAAGAAGACCTGATTACAGCAGAAACAAAGAAACCATCTGCTGAGAAACAGAGGGCTGCTTCAAAAACTCCCTAACACTTCAGGGTACAAGAAAATTAAGATTTCCGGAAAAAAGAAAACAAACACATATGTATTGAAGCTTACACTAGAAAAAGGAGGGAAATTCTGGGCTATGATAATTACAATAAGGATGCTGATAGAAACACGATTATAAATGCTACTGGAAGGTTCTATTATTTATAACTGTATTGAATCCTTCTCCAACTATATGTCCAATTATTTCTGAAAAACTAGGCTGTTATAAATGTGGTAATTCTGAATTAAGGTCAAATACATAGGTCGACAACTCAAAAATTGACAGATATATAAATATATATGTTTATATATATGTATGTATCTCTTTATTATAAACTCTGAGTGATACTGGCATGGAAATGAGGAGACAGAATATGGCTTGTGTCAGAAAGACTTACAAACTGATGCTCCAGTAGCCTAGGTGAAATCGCCAACACAACAAACCAGAGCTCAGCAGTGCTCTATAACTCTCTTTGTATATCTGGGCCTGTCATAAAATAAGTATATAAGTAAAATATAAATGAGTGAAGACAGAGTGTATGAGAGCATATGAGAGTTAGAGACAGAGAAGGCAAGAAGAGAAATACATGAGTTGGAAAGAGACCAGAATTCAAAAACCTCCTACACGGTGTTCATTGATGACAGGTTCAAACCTGGCTTGTAGAGATTGTAAGGCAGCAGCTCTCATGCCCACAGACCCCAGACAGCCCCATCCTTCAACATATGCTGTACTACCAGACCTGACAGTAATATGTGTGTGTGTGTCTGTCTGTCTGTCTGTGTCTGTGTGTGCTGAGAGCTCACCTATAGTATTCTCAGAGCATGGGTAGGAAGGTAGACAGCCTCAACTTCAACTTATGTACAGATAACCTAGTTGGTCAGGGCAAGCCAGCTAGCCCAGATTCTGGTTAAGCAAGAATGCATATGCAAAGGGACTCTCAAGTCTCCCTCTCCTGAGTTCCCCATTCAATCCCATACCTCACTATCATCCAAACATTGCGAATGGGGGAACCTGGCGAATCCTCAGAACTCAGGGGCATGAGCCTGTCCATTCATGTTTGGCTGCCTACTCATCCTCCAGGCTCACAGTCCACTACTCAGGGCATCAGATTACAAGCCCAGAAAGAACCCAGAGAGAGCTGTGTTTCAACATAGATGGGAACTGTGTTTGACCAAACAATAGTGGATGAACCCGTCCCCTTACACCTACCCTTTGGGTCTGGCTATGGCAATTGCTCCTGTGGCTTCACAATCCCTGATCATGGTGTACTGGTGTACCCTCATCACACTCAGAGAGATTCCCAGAAGTAGGCATGCATGAGTGTCGCATACAAAGTCTCTCCGCTTGCAGGAAGCACAAACTCCCCGGGCCCTTGCTATGGAGAGACAAAAGGAATATGGATGCCTCCATTGGCTGAATTAGGAGCTTCCAGTGGAGTTCACAGTCCTGCCCCTCACCTGAGGTCCTGGATGCTGCTAAAAAAGGCAATTGGAAACACCTGTTACCACTTGGGGCCTGAGGACATACTCAGGAATCCCTCCAGAAGCTAGCAGACTGGCAGACCTCCTGACCCCAGGATAGGTGTTCTCCTAGTTGGGAATGCCGCCTGGCCAGAGGTGAGAATATTCCCTAGATACAAGAAAAAACTTCAGGTTTCAAAAGGATTTGAATCCCCATGAGGCACTTGGAAAAGTCATTGCACAGCCATCAAGACACCCTCTTTCTGAACCCTGGAAGCTTCCATTTTACATAGAAAATCTGGACACTGGTATGGCCATCAGTACCACAAATCCTTTAAATTCGGCCCAATAGAGGGAAAGCACAATGTGTGTGCCAGGGGGATAGAGTTTCACTTCTCTTGACCTGGGCTCTCATGGAATAAGGACTAGGATGCTGTGCAGGAAGGTGAGGAGGCCTGCATTTAGGCTGAGTGTCAGCCTCAGGGCCCTGCAGAATGGGAGTCAAGCACAGAGGGCCTGGACAGCTGCAGCTGGAGATGGACATGTGTCTGTTACCTGCAGTAGGATCGCTGCCTCCTCAGTTCCCACTGTACTATGCCATATGCACAAGATTAAATAATGCAAAGGGCAAAGAAAGGAAAATTTCAACACCAGGAAACCCGAGTTAACAATGCATGCACTGACTTCCAGTAAGGGCCCCATGAAGAAGGCACGTAGAGACAGTCAGATAGACAGAATGACAGTGACCGTAAAGTACAGAAATTCTGGACCTGTGTTGATCAGTGCCAGAGCACTGAAGACAAATCCTTCATGCCCATGCATACTTCTTACAAGTGGCATTGTTATTTTATGTTTGTGAAAAAAGGTTAAACTTAGAACATCTAGGTCTTACCCCACTCTGAGAAGCAACACTTGGCCAGCAGCCCACTCTCCAAAACTGCCCTTGCCTCTCCAATTTGGAAGTAGTGTTAGTGATGCTCCAACCAAGATGCAGGCTGGCGTATTGCATCTCCCTGGTCCAGCCTCAGCCTGTCCTGTGTGCAGGGAACTTCACTATGTTTATTTATTCTTTGATTTACAGTTTTGGGATAGGATTCGGTGGAGAAAAAGAGCGAGAGGGAAGTAGATCATTTGGCAGCGGTAGTTTGTGCTGAGAGAGATTTGTAGAGTGACAAGAGGTATAGGAATGGCTCTGTGAGATGTCTCTCATAACTGTGGCTCAGAAGGGCCAGGTGTATCCGCATTACTACAATAATCCAGAGCTGTTCATGTCTCTAGCTAAAAAAATATATTCAGACCTCTACATTTTACATATATATATAGCGAGAGAGAGAGAGACACTGTTGGAGTCATTTTCTACAATGGATTCAATATGACATTCAAAAATTGATTGCTAAAACCTGTAGAGGAACTGTGCATCAGGAAAAGAATTGTCCAAAGGAGTAAAATCTCAAAATCATTAGCTATATGCAGCTCCAACTGTACTGAGCGAAATAGGCTCTAGAAGGAACTCAACTAGGAGACTCTCCTCATGGACAGGCACCACAAGTTTCCTCATCTGGCAACACACACAGGGCAGCTGCTAGTTCCCAGTGCAATCCTCAGGGCAAAAACCTCTCCCTCTTCAGTGTCTTTACATCTGAAAATAACAAAAGTGACCAAGGGCCTAGGAGAGCTACAATGGTGTCAATATTGAGCTGTAAATCAGAATATGCCAAGTGTTTTGCACAAAATCACCTGTGCCACAGTGATTCTATTGTTCTCTCTCTCTCTCCCTCCCTCACACACACACACAAACACACACTGTCACAGTTACACACACACACATCCACAGAGGCACAGGCACAAATGGAGTTATACACATGCTCACTGGAGAGCTTCTGCAAGGCAGGGCCCTGGGCTGAACCCTGCTTCGCACTTCCTCAAGCACGCCCAGCCTTTAAGGTCAGGTCTGAGCTCCCATAGTAGGGCTTCCCTCAAATGGCCCACCCACAGGGCACAAGCCATGCACTGATAGGCCAGAAGCCTAGGCCTCTCCCAGAACCCCTGACAGAAATCTCATTGGCCAGTGTGCTTGGACATGCCCAGGAGGTTCCAGGCCCCTAGTCAGTGATTGGCCAGCAGCCTTGAACACCGCCAACACGGCCTTGGAGCCCGCTCATTGGGCAGCCTCTGGAAGGCCTGCCCACAAGCCACATCAGCTCGACGCTGATTGGACTGTTGTCCCAGGGAAACGCCCCCAGCCAGCCAGAGAATGTGAGAGTTAGAGAAGGCGAGAAGAGAAATAGATGAGTTGGAAAGAAACCAGAATTCAAAAATCTCCTACACTGTGTTCATTGATGACAGGTTCAAACCTGGCTTGTAGAGATTGTAAGGCAGCAGCTCTCATGCCCACAGACTCCAGACAGCCCCAGTCTTCACCATATGCTGTACTACCAGACCTGACAGTATGTGTGTGTGTGTCTGTGGGTCTGACTGTGTGTGTCTGTGTGTGCTCAGAGCTCACCTAAAGTAGTCTCAGAGCATGAGTGTCAAGGGAGCCAGCCTCACCTGCAACTTATGTACAGAGAACCTAGCTGGTCAGGGCAAGCCAGCTAGCCCAGATGCTGGCTAAGCAAGAATGCCAGAGAACTATGTGGAAGCCCAAGACCCCATTTTGAGCCCCTGTTCACCACTTACCGAATTATTGAAAAGCTGGGCTAGTGGCAAATCATAGGTTCAGCTGTCTCTCTGTCTCTCTTCCTGCTGAGCACAGGGATTCACAAACTCCCAGCAGAGTCATCCCAGACAAAGAGAGAAACCCCTTCCACTTGCAAAGCCAAATGGGGCATCCCCCCACCCACAGGAAAGAACAGATGTCTAGGGCACTCTACATCAATTTCAACCTTGCTGTCCATGGGCCACAAATCCCAGAGTTCTCCTCATTCCACAGAATCACTACACTCAACTATGGGCTTTGGTGCCACACAGCAGAATGCAGCTGAGCTCCCCCATGCCACTCCACTTTGAGTCTACACAGAAAATTACACACAGCATGGGAATAGCAAAGGAAAGAACCCATCTGAGGACCACCTGGGAGAATGCACAACAGTGTCCAGAATATCCAATGTGCCATTCATATTTGAAAAACCACTTGTGCAGTGGAAACTTCCTTTGTCATAGCACAAGCCAGTCCCGAGGATCCTGCATCAGGAATAAAGAAACAACAGCGGTAATCATAACTTAAAAACACTTATGTACACTTACACACACTCACACACACACCCTCCCACAGAGACGCACACACTTTTCCATGAAATAACGTGGATTGGGGTTGCTATTTTGCACTCAAGTAAAAAGTCAAAGTTTCATGGGTGGAGGGGAGAAGTGTTAAGTTTCTGGCATATGAAGGTGAGAAGTGCCTAGAGAAGATCGATAGTTACATGGACAACGAAGGGAGCATGGGTTGGAGACACAGCTGTTGGAGATGCCAGGGAACTATGTGGAAGCTCAGCACCCCGTTTTAAGCCCCTGCTCACCACTTACCCAGATAGGGAAAAGCTGGGCTAGTGTCAAATCAGAACTGCAGCTGTCTCTCTGTCTCTCTTCCTGCTTGGGCCCTGCTCTCTCAATTTATGACTGTTTCCTTCAGATCAATAAGAAAGTTACAAATGATGTACAGAAATACAAGGAAAGTGGAAAAAATTACCCCCGTACCCACTATTACATGTAACTGTTGACTGTAAACCATTCATCCCCCAAGAAAGAACAGAATAAATATTTGTGAGGTTAAAAACATTGTACGTTAAATAGGGAACATTCTTTAGAGTGATGCAATAGTAATCCATTGTGCATTGGATGTCACTGTCAAAAACAGTACAGTAGTAGTTGTAGTAGTGTGTAGTATCTGCAAAAGGAAATGTATTGTGTGTCAAAGTTCCCGTCAATTATAAGAGAAAATCTACCAGGCAGAAGAAATGACCCCTCATGTGATATGAGACTAAATAAATAAATAAATATGCAAATAAATGGGGATGATCTAGGAGGATTTGAAAAAAATAAAAACAAAAACCACAGGAACCCCTGATTACAGCAGAAATATAGAAAATGTCTGCTGAGAAACAGAGGGCTGCTTCAAAACTTCCCTGACACTTCAGGGTACAGGCAAATTAAGAATTCCCGAGAATGAAAAGAAAGGCATACGTATTGAAGATTACACTAGAATATGGAAGCAAGTTCTGTGCTATGATAATTACAATGAGGATACTGACAGAAAGGCTACTGGAAATGGTCCTGGAAAGTTTATAATTTATAATTGTAGTGATGTGTGAAAGCATGTGAGAGTTAGAGACAGAGAAGGCGAGAAGAGAAATAGATGAGTTGGAAAGAGACCAGAAGTCAAAAACCTCCTACACTGTGTTCATTGATGACAGGTTCAAACCTGGCTTGCAGAGACTGTAAGGCAGCAGCTCTCATGCCCACAGACCCCAGACATCCCCAGTCTTCACCATATGCTGTACTACCAGACCTGACAGTAATGTGTGTATGTGTCTGTCTGTCTGTGTGTGTCTGTGTGTGCTCAGAGCTCACCTGTAGTAGTTTCAGAGCATGGGTGGCAAGGTAGCCAGCCTCACCTGCACTTATGTACGGAGACCCTAGCTAGTCAGGGCAAGCCAGCTAGCCCAGATTCTGGCTAAGCAAGAATACATATGCAAAGGGACTCTCATGCCTCCCTCTTCTGAGTTCCCGATTCAATCCCATGCCTCACTATCATCCAAACACTGCCAAAAGGGTAAGCTGGGTCACCCCTCAGAATTCAGGGCCAGGAGCTGTCCAATCACGTTTGGCTGCCTACTCAGCCTCCAGACTCTCAGTCCACTGCTCAGGACAACAGATTACTAGCCCAGAAAGAACCCAGAAATAGCTGTGTTTCAATGTAGATGGGAACTGTGTTTGACCTAACAATAGTGGATGAACCTGGCCCCTCACACCTACCCTTTGGGTCCGGCTAAGGCAATTGCTCCTGAGGCCTCACAATCCCTGTTCATGGTGTCCTGGTGTCTCCACATGACACGCAGAGAGATTCCCAGAAGTAGGCATGCGTGAGTTTCCCATACAAAATCGCTCTGCTGCAGGAAGCACAAACTCCCCAGGCCCTTGCTATGGAGGGACAAAAGGAAGATGGATGCCTCCATTGGCTAAATTAGGAGCTTCCAGTGTAGATCACAGCCCCGCCCCTCACCTGAGGGCCTGGCTGCTGCTAATAAAGGCAATTGGAAACACCTGCTACCACTTGGGGCACTTGAGAAATAGATGAGTTGGAAAGAGACCAGAATTCGATAACCTCCTACACTGTGTTCATTGATGACAGGTTTATACCTGGATTGTCTTGATTGTAAGGCAGTAGATCTCATGCCCACAGACCCCAGAAAGCCTTCACCATATGCTGTACTACCATGCCTGACAGTAATGTGTATGTCTGTGTGTGCTCAGAGCTCACCTGTAGTAGTCTCGGAGCATGGGTGTCAAGGTTGCCAGTCTCACCTGCAACTTGTGTACAGAGAATCTAGATTGTCAGGGCAAGCAAGCTAGCCCAGATTCTGGCTAAGCAAGAACGCCAGAGTACGATGTGGAAGCCCAGGACCACATTTTGAGCCCCTGGTCACCACTTACCCAGCTAGGGAAAAGCTGAGCTACTGGCAAATCAGAGCTGCAGCTGTCTCTCTGTCTCTCTTCCTGCTTGGACCCTGCTCTCTCAATTTATGACTGTTTCTTTCTCCTCAATAAGAAAGCTATAAATGATGTACAGAAACACAGGGAAAGTGGCAAAAATTACCCCCGTGCCCACTATTACATGTAACTGTTGACTGTAAACCATTCCTCCCCCAAGAAAGAACAGAATAAATATTTGTTAGGTTAAAAACATTGTAGGTTAAATAGGGAACATTCTTTAGAGCCATGCAATACTAATCCATTCTGCATTGGATGTCACTGTCAAAAACAGTGCAGTAGTAGTTGGAGTAGTGTGTAGTATCTGCAAAAGTTAATTTATTGTGTGTCAAAAGTTCCCTTCAATTATAAGAGAAAATCTATCAGGCAGAAGAAATTACCCCTCATGTGATATCGGACTAAATATATAAATAAATATGAAAATATCTGGGGATGATCGAGGAGGATTTAAAAAAATAAAAAATAAAAACAAAAACCACAGGAAGACCTGATTTCAGCAAAAATATAGAAAACGTCTGCTGAGAAACAGAGGGCTGCTTCAAAAATTCCCTGACACTTCAGGGTCCAGGCAAATTAAGAAGTCCTGTGAATGAAAAGAAACACATACATATTGAAACTTACACTAGAGAAAGGAGGCAAGTTCTGTACTACGATAATTACAATAAGGATACTGATAGAAAGGCTATTTGAAATGCTCCTGGAAGGTTTATAATTTATAATTGTAGTGAATACTGCTCCAACTATGTGACCAATTATTTGTGAATAAGGAGGCTGTTATAAATGTGGTAATTCTGCATTAAGATCAAATGAAAAGGTCAAAAATTCTAAAAATGACTGATATCTATATATATGTATATATATGTACATATATGTATGTGTTTATTATAAACTATGAGGTATACTGGCATAGCTATGAGGAGACAGAGCATGTTTTGTGACATAGAGACTTACAAAGCTGAGGCTCCAGAAACCTAGGTGAAATCGCCAACAAAACAAGCTAGAGCTCAGCAGTGCCCTGGTGACTCTCTTTGTATATCTGGGCCTGTCAGTAAAATAATATATAAGTAAAATATTAATGAGTGCAGACAGAGTGAGTGAGAGCATGTGAGACTCAGAGACAGAGAAGGCAAGAAGTGAAATAGAAGAGTTGGAAAGACACCAGAAGTCAAAAACCTCCCACACTGTGTTCATTGATGACAGGTTCAAACCTGCGTTGTAGAGATTGTAATGCAGCAGTCTCATGTCCACAGACCTCAGACCACCCCAGCCTTCACCATATGTGTGTAGTATTTATGACAGGAAATGTATTGTGAGTGTAAACTTCCCTTCAATTATAAGAGAAAAATCTATCAAGCAGAATAAATGACCCTTCATGTAATATAGGACTAAATAAATAAATAAATATGTAAATAAATGGGGATGATCTAGGAGGCTTTGAAAAGAATGAAAAATAAAACCAAAAAGCACAAGAAGACCTGATTACAGCAGAAACATAGAAACCATCTGCTGAGAAACAGAGGGCAGCTTAAAAAATTTTGAGACACTTCAGAGTCCAGGGAAATTAAGATTTCAGGAGAATGAAATGAAACTCATATGTTTTGAAGCTTACGTTAGAGAAAGGAGGTGAGTTCTGTACTATGATAATTACAATAAGGATGCTGATAGAAATGCTATTAGAATTGCTACTGGAAGGTTCTATTATTTATAATTGTATTGAGTCCTGCTCCAGCTATGTGGCCAATTATTAATGAAAAAGGAAGCTGTTATAAATGTGTTAATTCTGATTTAGATCAATTACATAGGTTGATAATTACAAAAATGGCATATATATATATATATATATATATATATATATATATATATATATGTCTTTATTATAAAGTCTGAGAGATACTGCCATGGATATGAGGAGACAGAATATGGCTTGTGTCAGCGAGAATCACAAAGCTGAGGCTCAAGTAGCCTTTATGAAAACACCAACAAAAAATCCAAAGCTCAGCAGTGCTCTGGTAACTCTCTTTGTATACCTGGGCCTGTCAGTAAAATAAGTATATAAGTAAAATATTAATGAGTGAAGACAGAGTGTGTGAGAGCATGTGAGAGTTAGAGACAGAGAAGGCGAGAAGAGAAATAGATGAGTTGGAAAGAGACCAGAATTCAAAAACCTCCTACACTGTCTTCATTGATGACAGGTTCAAAACTGGCTTGTAGAGATTTTAGGGCAGCAACTCTCATGCTCACCGACCCCAGACAGCCCCAGCCTTCACTATATGCTGTACTATCAGAACTGACAGTAATGTGTGTGTGTGTGTGTGTGTGTGTGTGTGTGTGTGTGTGTGTGTGTGTGTCTGTCTGTCAGTGTGTGTCTGTGTGTGCTCAGAACTCACCTATAGTAGTCTAAGAGCATGGGTGGTAAGGTGTCCTGCCTCACCAGAGACTTATGTACAGAGAACCTAGCTGGTTAGGGAAAGCCAGATAGCCCAGATTCTGCCTAAGAAAGAATGCATATGCAAAGGGACTCTCATGTCTCGCTCTCCTGAGTTCCCTATTCAATCTCATGCCTCACTTCATTCAAACACTGCCAATGTGGGAAGCTGGGCACCCCTCAGAATTCAGGGGCAGGAACCTGTCCAGTCACGTTTGGCTGCATACTCAGCCTCCAGGCTCCTAGTCCACTTCTCAGTGGACAGCAGATTACAAGCCCAGAAAGAACCCAGAAAGAGTTTCAACATAGATGGGAACTCTGATTGACCAAACAATAGTGGATGAACCCGGCCCCTTACACCTCCCCTTTGGGTCCAGGTAAGGCAATTTCACCTGTTTCCTCGCAATCACTGATCATAGTGTCCTGGTGTCCACACATCAGAATCAGAGAGATTCCGAGAAGTAGCCATCCATGAGTGTCCCATACAAAGTCGCTCTGCTTGCAGGAAGCACAAACTCACTGGGCACTGGCTATGGAGAGATAAAAGGAAGATGGATGCCTCCATTGGCTGAATTAGGAGTTTCCAGTGGAGATCACAGCCCCGCCCATCACCTGAGGGTCTGGAAGCTGCTAATAAAGGCAATTGGAAACACTTGTTACCACTTGGGACCTGAGGACATACTCAGGAATCCCTCCAGGAGCTAGTAGGCTGGCAGACCTCCTGACCCCGGGATAGCTGTGCTCCTAGTTTGGAGGGCCTTCAGGCCAGAGGTGAGAATAGTGCCTAGATACAAGAAAGAACTTCAGGTTTAAAGGATTTGAAACCCCAGGAGGCAATTGGAAAAGACAATTCACAGCCATCAAAACACCCTCTTTCAGAACCCTGGAAGCTTCCGTTTTGCGTGGGAAATCTGGACACTGGTGTGGCCATCAGTACCACAGATCCTTTACATTCAGCCCAACAGAGGGAAAGCACAATGTGTGTGCCAGGGGGATAGAGTTTCACTTCTTTTCACCTGGGCTTTCATTAAATAAGTACAAGGATGCGGTGCAGGAAATTGAGGAGGGCTGCATTTAAGCTGAGTGTCATACTCAGGGCCATGGAGAATGGGAGTCAAGCACAGAGGGCCTGGAAAGCTGAAGCTGGAGATGGACGTATGCCTGTTACCTGCAGTAGTGTTGCTGTCTCCTCATTTCCCCAAATGTACTACACCACATGCAGGAGACTAAATTATCCAAAGGGCAAAGAAAGGAAAATTTCAACACCAGGAAGTCCGAGATCACAATGCATGCACTGACATCCAATAAGGGCCCAGTGAAGTAGGCATGTAGAGACAGTCAGAGAGACAGAATGACAGTGATAGAAAAGGACTGAAATTCTGGCCCTGTGTTGATCAGTGCCAGAGCACTGAAGATAAACTCCATGCCCATGCATACTTCTTACAAGTGGCTTAGTTATTTTATGTTTGTGAGGAAAGGTTACACTTAGAACATCTAGGTCTTAGCCCACTCTGAGAAGCAACACTTGGTCTTCATGCCACTCTCCAAAACTGCCCTTGACTCTTTAATTAGGAAGTAGTCTTAGTGATGCTCCACTCAAGATGCAGGCAGGGGTATTGCATCTCCCTGGTCCAGCCTCAGACTGTCCTCTGTACAGGGAACTGCACTATGTCTATTTATTCTTTGATTTACAGTTTTGGGATAGGTCTCGGTGGACAAAAAGAGCAAGATGGAAGTAGATGATTTGGCAGCTGTAGTTTGTGCTGAGATTTGTAGTGTGATAAGAGGTATATGAATGGCTCTGTGAGATGTCTCTCATGACTGTGGCTCAGAAGGGCCAGGTGTATCCGCATTAATACCCTAATGCAGAGCTGTGCAGGTCTCTAGTTAAATTTTTTTCAGATCTCTACATGTTACATATATGTATATATAGTGAGAGACAGAGAGGGAGAGAGAGAGCAAGACACTGATGTACTCATTTTCTACAATGGATGCGATATGACATTCAGACAATTGACTGCTAAAACCTGGAGACAAACTGTGCATCAGGAAAAGAATTGTCCAAAGGAGTAAAATCTCCAAATCACTAGCTATATGCAGCTCCAATGGGACCTAGCGAAAAAGGCTCGAGAAGGAATTCGTCCAGGACACTCTCCACATGGACAGGCACCACAAGTTTCCTAGTCTGGCAAAACACACAAGGCAGTTGCTAGTTCCCAGTGCAATCCTCAGGGCAAAAACATCTCCCTCTTCAGTGTCTTTACATCTGAAAATAAGAAAAGTGACCAAGGGCCAAGGAGAGCTACAATGGTGTCAATATTGAGCTGTAAATCAGAATGTGCCAAGTGTTTTGCACAAAATCACCTGTGCCACAGTGATTCTATTGTTCTCTCTCTCTCTCCCTCCCTCCCACACACACACAAACACACACTCTCACAGTTACACACACGCACACATCCACAGAGGCACAGGCACAAAGGGAGTTATACACATGCACACTGGACAGCTTCTGCAAGGCAGGGCCCTGGGTGAACCCTTCTTCGCACTTCCTGGAAGCACGCCCAGCCTTTTAAATCCAGCTCTGAGCTCCCATTGTCGGGCATACTTCAGAAGGCCCACGGACAGGGCACCAGCCATGCTCTGATATGCCAGAGGCCTAGGCCACGGCCAGAAACCCTGACAGCAATATCATTGGCCTGTGTTCTAGGACACGCCCAGGAGTGTCAAGGCCCCTAGTCAGTGATTGGCTAGCAACCTTGAGCACCCCCCACCCGGCCCTGCATCACGCTCATAGGGCAGCCTCTGGAAGGCCCTCCATCCAGCCACTTCTGCTGGAAAGAGATGAGAATTCAAAAACCTCCTACACTGTGTTCATTGATGACAGGTTCAAAGCTGGCTTGTAGAGATTTTAAGGCAGCAGTTCTCATGCCCACAAACCACAGACAGCCCCAGCCTTCACCATATGCTGTACTACCAGACCTAACAATAATGTGTGATTGTGTGTCTGTCTGTCTGTCTGTGTCTGTGTGTGCTTAGAACTCACCTATAGTAGTCTCAGAGCATGGGTGCGAAGGTAGCCAGCCTCACCTGCAACTTATGTACAGAGAACCTAGCTTGTCAGGGCAAGCCAGAAGCCCAGATTCTGGTTCAGCAAGAATGCACATGCAAAGGGACTCTCATGTCTCCCTCTCCTGAGTTGCCTATTCAATCTCATTCCTCACTATCATCCAAACAATGCCAACAGGGTAAACTGGGGCACCCCACAGAATTCAAGGGCAGGAGCCTGTCCAGTCACGTTTGGCTACCTTCTCAGCCTCCAGACTCTCATTCCACTGCTCCTGGCAGCTGATTATAAGCCCAGAAAGAACCCAAAAAGAGCTGTGTTTCAACATAGAAGGGAACTGTGTTTGACCAAACAATAGTGGATGAACCCGGCCCCTTACACCTACCCTTTGGGTCTGGCTAAAGCAATTGCTCCTGTGGCCTCACAATCCCTGATCATGGTGTCCTGGTGTCCACACATAACACTCAGAGAGATTCCCAGAAGTAGGCATGCATGAGTGTCACATACAAAGTCGCTCTGCTTGCAGGAAGCACAAACTCCCTGGGCCCTTGGTATGGAGAGACAAAAGGAAGATGGATGCCTCCATTGGCTGACTTAGGAGCTTCCAGTGGAGATCACAGCCCCGCCCTTCACCTGAGGGCCTGGCTGCTGCTAATAAAGGTAATTGGAAACACCTGTTACCACTTGGGGCCAGAGGACATACTCAGGAATCCCTCCAGGGCTAGCAGGCTGGCAGACCTCCTGACCCCTGGATAGATGTGCTTCTAGTTGGGAGGGCCTTCGGGCCAGAGGTGAGAATATTCCCTAGATGCAAAAACATAATTCAGGTTTCAAAAGGATTTGAAAACCCAGGAGGCACTTGGAAAAGACATTTCACAGCCATCAAAGCACCCTCTTTCTGAACTCTGGAAGCTTCCGTTTTGCATGGAAAATCTGGACATTGGTGTGGCCATCAGTACCACAGATCCTTTACATTCGGCTCAATAGAGGGAAAAAAACAAAGTGTGTGCCAGGGTGGTAGAGTTTCACTTCTCTTGACCTGGGCTCTCTTGGAAATATGGACAAGAATGTTGTGCAGGAAATTGAGGAGGGCGGCATTTAGTCTGAGTGTCAGCCACAGGGCCCTGGAGAATGGGAGTCAAGCTCAGACGGCCAGGACAGCTGCAGCTGGAGATGGACATATGCCTGTTACCTGCAGCAGGAAAGCTGTCATCTAAGTTCTCCTCTGTACTATGCCATATGCACGAGATTAAATAATCCAAAGGGGAAAGAAAGGAAAATTTAAACACTAGGAAGACCGAGTTCACGATGCATGCACTGACTTCCACAAAGGGTCCAGGGAGTAAGGCACTTAGAGAGAGTCAGAGAGACAGTATGACAGTGACTGAAAAGGACATAAATTCAGGCCCTGTGTTGATCAGTGCCAGAGCACTGAAGACAAACACTCCATGCCCATGCATACTTCTTACAAGTGGCATTGTTATTTTATGTTTGTGAGGAAAGTTTACACTTAGAACATCTAGGTCTTAGACCACTCTGAGAAGCCACCCTTGGCCTTTAGTCCACTCTCCAAAACTGCCCTTGGCTCTCCAAATTGGAATTAGTTTTAGTGATGATCCAGCCAAATGCAGGCTGGCATATTTCATCTCCCCGTTCCAGCCTCAGCCTGTCCTGTGTGCAGGGAACTGAACAATGTCTATTTCTTCTTTGATTTACAGTTTTAGGATAGGTCTCGGTGGACAAAAAGAGCAAGAGGGAAGTAGATGATTTGGCAGCTGTAGTTTGTGCTGAGAGAGATTTGTAGAGTGACAAGAGGAAAACAAATGGCTGTTGAGATATCTCTCATGACTGTGGCTCTGAAGGGCCAGGTGTATCCACATTACTACCCAAATCCAGAGCTGTGCAGGTGATTACTAAAACCTAGAGAGAAACTGTGCATCGGGAAAAAAATTGTCCAAGGGAGTAAAATCTCCAAATCATTAGTTATATGCAGCTCTAACGGGACCTGGCTAGAAAGGCTTGAGAAGGAACTCATCCAGGAGACTCTCCACATGGACAGGCACCACAAGTTTCCTAGTCTGGCAACACACACAGGGCAGCTGCTAGTTCCCAGTGCAAGCCTCAGGGCAAAACCCTCTCCCTCTTCAGTGTCTTTACATCTGAAAATAAGAAAAGTGACCAAGGGCCAAGGAGAGCTAGAATGGTGTCAATATTGAGCTGTAAATCAGAATGAGCAAAGAGTTTTGCACAAAATCACCTGTGCCACAGTTGTTCTGTTGTTCTCTCTCTCTCTACCTCCCTCACACACACACACAAACACACACAAACAAACACTCTCAGAGTTACACACACGCACACATCCACAGAGGCACAGGCACAAACGGAGTTATACACATGCACATTGGACAGCTTCTGTAAGGCAGGGCCCTGGGTGAACCCTGCTTCGCACTTCCTGGAAGCACGCCCAGCCTTTTAATGCCAGCTCGGAGCTCCCATTGTCGGGCTTACTTCAGAAAGCCCGCAAACAGGGCACCAGCCATGCTCTGATATGTCAGAGGCCTAGGCCACGCCCAGAACCCCTGCCAGCAATATCATTGTCCAGTGTGCTAGGACAAACCTAGTAGTGTCAATGCCCAAAGTCAGTGATTGTCCAGCAAATTTGAGCACCGCCCACACGGCCCTGCAGCATGCTCATTGGGCAGCCTCTGGAAGGCCCGCCCACCAGCCACTTCTGCTGGAAAGAGATGAGATTCAAAAACCTCCTACACTGTGTTCATTGATGACAGGTTCAAAGCTGGCTTGTAGAGATTGTAAGGCAGCAGTTCTCATGCCCACAGACCCCAGACAGCCCCAGCCTTCACCATATGCTGTACTACCAGAACTGACAGTAATGTGTGTGTGTGTGTTTGTGTGTGTGTGTGTCAGTCTGTCTGTCTGTGTCTGTGTGTGCTCAGAACTCACCTATAGTAGTCTCAGAGCATGGGTGGGAAGGTAGCCAGCCTCTCCTGCAACTTATGTACAGAGAACCTAACTGGTTAGGGCAAGCCAGCTAGCCCAGATTCTGGATAAGCAGGAATGCACATGCAAAGGGACTCTCATGTCTCCCTCTCCTGAGTTCCTGATTCAATCTCATGCCTCACTATCATCCAAACACTGCCAATGGGGGAAGCTGGGGCACCCCTCAGAATTCAGGGGCTGGAGCCTGTCCAGTCTCATTTGGCTGCCTACTCAGCCTCGAGACTCTCAGTCCACTGTTCAGGGCAGCAGATTACAAGCCCAGAATGAACCCAGAGAGAGTTGTGTTTCAACATAGATGGGAACTGTGTTTGACCAAACAATAGTGGATGAACCCGGACCCTCACACCTACCCTTTGGGTCCGGCTAAGGCAATTGCTCCTGTGGCCTCACAATCCCTGATCATGGTGTCCTGGTGTCCACACATCACACTCAGAGAGATTCCCAGAAGTAGGCATGCATGAGTGTCACAAACAAAGTCGCTCTGCTTGCAGGAAGCACAAACTCCCTGGGCCCTTGTTATGGAGAGACAAAATTAATATGGATGCCTACATTGGCTGAATTCAGAGCTTCCAGAGGAGATCACATCCCCGCCCCTAACCTGAGGGCCTGGCTGCTGATAATAAAGGCAATTGGAAACACCTCTTGCCACTTGAGGCCTGAGGACATACTCAGGAATCCCTCCAAGAGCTAGCAGGCTTGCAGACCTCCTGACCCCTGGATAGCTGTGCTCCTAGTTGGGAGGGCCTTCCAGCCAAGGTGAGAACATTCCCTAGATACAAGAACAAACTACAGGTTTCAAAAGAATTTGAAACTCCAGGAGGCACTTGTAAAAGGCATTTCAAAGCCATCAAAACACCCTCTTTCTGAACCTGGAAGCTTACGTTTTGCATGGAAAATCTGGACACTGGTGTGGCCATCAGTACCACAGATCCTTTACATTCGGCCCAATAGAGGGAAAGCACAATGTGTGTGCAATGGTGGTAGAGTTTCACTTCTCTTGAACTGGGCTCTCATGGAATTAGGACAAGGATGTGGTGCAGGAAATTGTGGAGGGCTGCATTTAGGCTGAGTGTCAGCCACAGGGCCTTGGAGAATGGGAGTCAAGCACAGAGGGCCTGGACAGCTGCAGCTGGAGATGGACATATGCCTGTTACCTGCAGCAGGTACTGTGTCTCCTAAGTTCCCCCTCTGTACTATGCCATATGCACGAGACTAAGTAATCCAAAGGGCAACGAAAGGAAAATTTCAACACCAGGAAGACCGAGTTCACAATGCATGCACTGACTTCCAGGAAGGATCCAGTTAAGAAGGCACGTAGAGACAGTCAGAGAGACAGAATGACAGTGACACAAAAGGACTGAAATTCTGGCCCTGTGTTGATCAGTGTCAGAGCACTGAAGAGAATCCCTCCATTCCCATGCATACTTCTTACAAGTGGCATTGTTATTTTATGTTTGTGAGGAAAGTTTATACTTAGAACATCTAGGTCTTAGCCACTCTGAGAAGCAACACTTGGCCAGCAGCCCACTCAACAAAACTTCCCCTGCCTCTCCAAATTGGAAGTAGTTTTAGTGATGCACCAGCCATATTCAGGCTGGCATATTTCATCTCCCCGGTCCACCCTCAGCCTGTCCTGTGTGCAGGGAACTGCACTATGTCTATTTCTTCTTTGATTTACACTTTTGGGATAGGACTTGGTGGACAATAAGAGCAAGAGGGAAGTAGATGTTTTGGCAGCTGTAGTTTTTGCGAGAGAGATGTGTAGAGTGACAAGAGATAAACAATGGCTCTATGAGATGTCGCTCATGACTGTGGCTAAGTAGGGCAAGGTGTATCAGCATTACTACCCAAATACAGAGCTTTGCAGGTATCTAGCTAAAATATATTTTCAGATCTATACATTATATATATATATATATATATATACATGCATGTATATATATACATATATATATATAAAGAGAGAGAGTGAGAAAGAGAGCAAGACACTGATATATTCATTCTCTACAATGGATGCAATATGACATTCAGACAATTGATTGCTAAAACAGGAGAGAAACTGTGCATCAGGAAAAAATTTTTCCAAAGGAGTAAAATCTCCAAATCATTAGCTATATGCAGATCCAAAGGGACCTAGCGAAAAAGGCTTGATTAGGAACTCATCCAGGAGACTCTCCACATGGACTGGCACCACAAGTTTCCTAGTCTGGCAACACACACATGGCAGCTGCTAGTTCCCAGTGTAACCCTAAGGGCAAAAACCCCTCCCTCTTCAGTGTCTTTACATCTGAAAATAAGAAAAATGACCAAGGGCCAAGGAGAGCTAGAATGGTGTCAATATTGAGCTGTAAATCAGAATGTGCCAAGTGTTTTGCACAAAATCACCTGTACCACAGTGATTCTGTGGTTCTCTATCTCTCCCCCTCCCTCATACACACACAAACACACACTCTCACAGTTACACACACGCACACATACACAGTGGCACCGTCACATATGGAGTTATACACATGCACACTGGACAGCTTCTGCAATTCATGGCCCTGGGTGAACCCTGCTTCGCACTTCCTGGAAGCACGCCCAGCCTTTTGAGGCCAACTCTGAGCTCCCATTTTCGGGCTTACTTCAGAAGGCCCGCAGACAGGGCACCAGCCATGCTCTGATATGCCAGAGGCCTAGGCCACGCCCAGAACCCCTGCCAGCAATATCATTGCCCAGTGTACTAGGACACGACCAGGAGTGTCAAGGCCCCTAGTCAGTGATTGGCCAGAAACCTTGAGCACCGCCCACACGGCTCTGCAGCACGCTCATTGGGCAGCCTCTAGAAGGCCCGCCCACCATCCACTTCTGCTGGAAAGATGAGAATTCAAAAACCTCCTACACTGTGTTCATAGATGACAGGTTCAAAGCTGGCTTGTAGAGATTGTAATGCAGCACCACTCATGCCCACAGACCCCAGACAGCCCCAGCCTTCATCATATGCTGTACTACTAGACCTGACAGTAATGTGTTTGTGTGTGTCTGTCTGTCTGTCTGTGTCTTTGTGTGCTCAGAGTTCACAGATCACCTATAGTAGTCTCAGAGCCTGGGTGGGAAGGTATCCAGCCTCACCTGCAATTTATGTACAGAGAAACTAGCTGGTCAGGGCAAGCCAGCTAGCCCAGATTCTGGCTAAGCAAGAATGCACATGCAAAGGGACTATCATGTCTCCTATCCTGAGTTCCCGATTCAGTCTCATGCCTCACTATCATCCAAACACTTCCAACAGGGTAAGATGGGGCACCCATCAGAATTCAAGGGTAGGAGCCTGTCCACTCATGTTTGGATACCTACTCAGCCTCCAGACTCTCAGTCCACTGCTCAGGGCAGCAGATTACAAGCCCAGAATGAACCCAGAAAGAGCTGTGTTTCAACATAGATGGGAACTGTGTTTGACCAAACAATAGTGGATGAACCCAGCCCCTTATACCTACCCTTTGGGTCCAGCTAAGGCAATTGCTCGTGTGGCCTCACAATTCCTGATCACGCTGTCCTGGTGTCCACACATCACACTCAGAGAGATTCCCAGAAGTAGGCATACATGAGTGTCCCATACAAAGTCGCTCTGCTTGCAGGAAGCACAAACTCTCCAGGCCCTTGTTATGGAGAGACAAAAGGAAGATGGATGCCTCCATTGGCTGAAATAGGAGCTTCCAGTGGATATCACAGCCCCACCCCTCCCCTGAGGTCCTGGCTGCTGCTAATAAAGGCAATTGGAAACACCTGTTACTACTTGAGGCCTGATGACATACTCAGGAATCCCTCCAGGAGCTAGAAGGCTGGCAGACCTCCTGACCCCGGGATAGCTGTGTTCCTAGTTAGGAGGGCGTTCGGGCCAGAGGTGAGAATATTCCCTAGATACAAGAACTAACGTTAGGTTTTAAAAGTATTTGAAACCCCAGGAGGCACTTTTAAAAGACATTTCACAGTCATCAAAACACCCACTTTCTGAACCCTGGAAGCTTCCGTTTTGCATGGAAAATCTGGATACTGGTGTGGCCATCAGTACCACAGATCCTTTACATTCGGCCCATTAGAAGGAAAGCACAATGTGTGTGCCAGGGTGGTAGAGTTTCACTTCTCTTGACATGGGCTCTCATGGAATAAGGACAAGGATTGCTGCAGGAAATGGAGGAGGGCTGCAATTAGGCTGAGTGTCAGCCACAGGACCCTGGAGAATGGGATTCAAGCACAGAGGGCCTGGACAGCTGCAGCTGGAGTTGGACATATGCCTATTACCTGCAGCAGGAACGCTGTCTCCTAAGTTCTCCTCTGTACTACGCCATATGCACGACTAAGTAATCTAAAGGGCAAAGAAAGGAAAATTTCAACACCAGGAAGACCGAGTTCACGATGCATGCACTGACTTCCACAAAGGGTCCAGGGAAGAAGGCACATAGAGACAGTCAGAGAGACAGAATGACAGTGACTGAAGAGGACAGAAATTCTGGCCTTGTTTTGATCAGTGCCAGAGCACTGAAGACAAACACTCCATTCCCATACATACTTCTTACAAGTGGCATTGTGATTTTATGTTTTTAAGGAAAGGTTACACTTAGAACATCTAGGTCTTACCCCACTCTGAGAAGCAACACTTGGCCTGCAGCCCACTCTCCAAAACTGCCCTTGCCTCTCCAAATTGGAAGTAGTTTTAGTGATGCTCCAGCCAAATGCAGGCTGGCGTATTTCATCTTCCCGGTCCAACTTCACCCTGTACTGTTTTAAGGGTACTGAACAATGTCTATTTCTTCTTTGATTTACTATTTTGGGATAGGACTCGGTGGACAAAAAGAGCAAGAGTGAAGTAGATGATTTGGCAGCTGTAGTTTGTGCTGAGAGATTTGTAGAGTGACAAGAGGTAAACGAATGGCTCTGTGAGATGTCTCTCATGACTCTGGCTCAGAAGGGCCAGGTGTATCCGCATTACTACCGTAATCCAGAGCTGTGCAGGTCTCTAGCTAAAATATATATTTTCAGACCCCAACATGATATATATATATATATATATATATATATATATATATATATATATATAAAGAGAGAGAGAGAGAGAGAGCAAGACACTGATGTAGTCATTTTCTACAATGGATGCGATATGACATTCAGACAATTGATTGCTAAAACCTGGAGAGAAACTGTGCATCAGGAAAAGAATTGTCCAAAGGAGTAAAATCTCCAAATCATTAGCTATATGCAGATCCAACGGGAATTAGCTAAAAAGGCTCGAGAAGGAGCTCATCCAGGAGACTCTCCACATGGACACGCACCACAAGTTTCCTAGTCTGGCAACACACACAGGGCAGATGCTAGTTGCCAGTGCAAGCCTGAGGGCAAAAACCTCTCCCTCTTCAGTTTCTTTACATCTGAAAAGAAGAAAAGTGACCAAGGGCCAAGGAGAGCTTCAATGGTGTCAATATTGAGCTGTAAATCAGAATGTGCCATGTGTTTTGCAATAAATCACCTGTGCCACAATGATTCTGTTGTTCTCTCTCTCTCCCTCCCTCACACACACACAGAAACACACACAAACACACACTCTCACAGTTACACGCACACATTCACAGAGGAACAGGCACAAACGGAGTTATATACATGCACACTGGACAGTTTCTGGAAGGCAGGTCCATTGGTGAACCCTGCTTCGCACTTTCTTGAAGCACGAACAGCCTTTTAAGGCCATCTCTGAGCTCCCATTGTCTGACTTACTGCAGAAGGCCTGTAGACAGGGCACCAGCCATGCTCTGATATGCCAGAGGCCTAGGCCACGCCCAAAACCCCTGCCAGCAATCTCATTGGCCAGTGTGCTAGGACATGCCCAGGAGTGTCAAGGCCCCTAGTCAGTGAATGGCCAGCAACCTTGAGCACTGCCCACATGGCCCTGCAGCACCCTCATTGTCAGCCTCTGGAAGGCCCGCCCACCAGCCACTTCTGATGGAAAGAGATGAGATTTCAAAAATCTCCTACACTGTGTTCATTGATGACAGGTTCAAAGCTGGCTTGTAGAGATTTTAAGGCAGCAGTTCTCATGCCCACAGACCCCAGACAGCCCCAGCCTTCACCATATGCTCTGCTACCAGACCTGACAGTAATGTGTGAGTGTGTGTGTGTTTGTGTGTGTGTGTCTGTGTGTCTGTCTGTCTGTCTGTGTCTGTGTGTGCTCAGAGCTCACCTATAGTAGTCTCAGAGCATGGGTGGGAAGGTAGCCAGCCTCACCTGCAACTTATGTACAGAGAACCTAGCTGGTCAGGGCAAGCCAGCTAGCCCAGATTCTGGCTAAGCAAGAAGGCACATGCAAAGGGACTCTCATGTCTCCCTCTCCTGAGTTCCCGATTCAATCTCATGCCTCACTATCATCCAAACACTGTCAACTGGGTAAGCTGGGGCACGCCTCAGAATTCAGGGACAGGAGCCTGTCCAGTCACGTTTGGCTGCCTACTCAGCCTCCAGACTCTCGGTCCACTGCTCAGGGCAGCAGATTACAAGCCCAGAATGAACCCAGAAAGAGCTGTGTTTCAACATAGATGGAAACTGTGTTTGACCAAACAATAGTGGATGAAACCGGCCCCTTACACCTGCCCTTTGGGTCTGGCTAAGGCAATTGCTCCTGTGGCCTCACAATCCCAGATCATGGTGTCCTGGTGTCCACACATCACACTCAGAGAGATTCCCAGATGTAGGCATGCATGAGTGTCCCATACAAAGTCGCTTTGCTTGCAGGAAGCACAAACTCCCTGAGCTCTTGCTATGGAGAGACAATAGGAAGATGGAAGCCTCCATTGGCTGACTTAGGAGCTTCCAGTGGAGATCACAAACCCGCCCCTCACATGAGGGCCTGGCAGCTGCTAATAAAGGTAATTGGAAACACCTGTTACCACTTGGGGCCTGAGGATATACTCAGGAATCCCTCCAGGAGCTAGCAGGCTGGCAGACCTCCTGATCCCGGGATAGCTGTGCTCCTAGTTGGGAGAGCCTTTGGGCCAGAGATGAGAATACTCTCTAGATACAAGAATGAACTTCAGGTTTCAAAAGGATTTTAGACCCCAGGAGGCACTTGGAAAAGACATTTCACAGCCATCAAGACACCCTATTTCTGAACCCTGGATGCTTCCGTTTTGCATGAAAAATCTGGACACTGGTGTGGCCATCAGTACCACAGATCCTTTACATTCGGCCCAATAGAGGGAAAGCACAATGTGTGTGACAGGGTGGTAGAGTTTCACTTCTCTTGACCTGGGCTCTCATGGAATAAGGACAAGGATGTGGTGCAGGAAATGGAGGAGGGCTGCATTTAGGCTGAGTTTCAGCCACAGGACACTGGAGAATGGGATTCAAGCACAGAGGGCCTGGACAGCTGCAGCTGGAGATGGACATATGCCTATTACCTCCAGCAGGAATGCTGTCTCCTAAGTTCTCCTCTGTACTACGCCATATGCACGAGACTAAGTAATCCAACGGGCAAAGAAAGGAAAATTTCAACACCAGGAAGACCAAGTTCACGATGCATGCACTGACTTCCACGAAGGGTCCAGGGACGAAGGCACATAGAGACAATCAGAGAGACAGAATGACAGTGACTTAAAAGGACACATTCTGGCCCTGTATTGATCAGTGCTAGAGCACTGAAGACAAACCCACCATGCCCATGCATACTTCTTACAAGTGGCATTGTGATTTTATGTTTGTGAGGAAAGGTTACACTTAGAACATCTAGGTCTTGGCCCACTCTGAGAAGCAACACTTGGCCTGCAGCCCACTCTCCAAAATTAACCTCGCCTCACCAATTTGGAAGTAGTCTTAGTGATTCTCCTGCCAAGATGCAGGCTGGCATATTACATCATCTTGGCCCATCCCCAGCCTGTCCTGTGTGCAGGGAACTGCACTATGTCTATTTCTTCATTTATTTACAGTTTTGGGATAGGACTTGGTGGACAACAAGAGCAAGAGGGAAGTAGATGATTTGGCAGAGGTAGTTTGTGCTGAGAGAGATGTGTAGAGTGATAAGAGGTATACGAATGACTCTGTGAGATGTCTCTCATGACTGTGGCTCAGAAGGGCCAGGTGTATCCACATTACTACCCTAATCCAGAGCTGTTCAGGTCTCTAGCTAAAAAATATTTTCAGACCTCTACATGATATATATATATATATATATATATATATATATATATATATATATATATATATGGTTGTTGTTGTTGTGGAGTTCTGGTGTCGGGCTGCACCACGGAGAAGAGAGCGGATGTCCAGAGCAAAGGAGTACACAAATCTTTATTATAGGATGGGGGGGAGGTTTGGTTCAGACCACGTGGAGCCAGCCGGCAATGGCCGACCACGGGGGTAGAGCAGGCAGCGAGACCTCAGAGAGGGAGAGCCAAGAGCCCAGAGAGAGAGAGGGGAGGGGAGAGGGGGCTTTTTATTGGGCGACAACCAGGGGTGACGTGTAGGGCCAGGATTGGTTGAAAGGGGCACTCTAGGATTTAGCGGGGCATAGAAAAACCTGGGGGCGGAGAGTGCATCAGAATAACTCCTCTGCAACATCTCCTCCTATCCCTTTATATCTAAATGGACACAGTAAAGAAAAATGGAATGGAGCAGGCTTAAATGTTTTAGAGGAATGCCATGCTCAGGTGGGAAGATGTAGGACTTTCTGTGGAGGAGGGAAGGCTTAAATGGCTGCAAACCTTGCGAGATTTATGCGTCCTCCTGTGCTCAACCCCTCTTTAGAGAGAGAGACTTACCTGGAGAGACTCATCTCATAGGTTTAAGCGCAGCCTGCTCAACCATCTCTTCACAATATCTCTACATCTTTTCTATCTTTCTATCTAGTAATTGCATAAGATGTACAAAGTCTATAAAAGACTATCATGGGGCAGAAACCTTTTGGGCATAAGCCTAAATGATATAACAAAATAGGAAGGGACAAATAGGGGAGAAGTAAAAGTCAGTGTGGTGTGAAGGGAAGGATTGGTGTGTAAAGGAACATTCCCTGTTTGGGTGGGGAAAGGGGCAAGGGTAAATAATGAGGGGGAGGTGGGAGGCATGACCCACCAAACAGAGGGGATATTTGGCATTGTATAGTCCTCAAGGCAACAGTCTGTAAAGTCTATGAATTACTCAGGATCAGTCTATGAAAAACCAGCAGCGTGAAGGGAAATAAGCTGCTTCAAAATTGTGTAAAATATATATAGAGTATGTCAGAAAGTCCGATACAAGTCTCAGTCCGAAGTAGATGGCTAGGGGAAGAATTGGCAGGGGATGCAATGCTGCATGAGGGAGGTCAGCCGCTGTAATGTTGCTCTTTTGTAGATAGCTAGCTGGAACTGCCAACACGTAACAAGCAGGTCAGAAGCAGGAATGGTAACCAGGCATGAAGAAAGTTCTGTCCTTGGAGTTCGTGTATCAGGTTCTTAGATCATGTTGAGTGACATCTAGGGTTTCGGGGGGGTGTGTCACAGTAGTCATGCCATCTAGTGAGTGACGTCAGGGTGTGCAGGGGTTCAGATGGTTTTTCCGGGATTCATGTGAAAGAAACACAAACAGTCTGCTTCTTGTGGTTAATTTGAACTTGTAACAAGTTATAGGTTTGTTATAGTTGATACCTCGATGATTATAATTGGTTTAGAATCTTTTTATGATTTTATTTAAAGGTCATCTAATGTGACCTCCTGTAGCAGCCTCTACCGCAGGATCTTGAGACCAATTTTAGCTAAAATATGTATATTAAACAGACTCAAATTGCTTAGAGAGTTAACACATATTCGTGACAACGATTTTAACGTTTACAGTGCCAGATTGATGCCAGATCTGTTGTGGATTAATTTCCACAAGATAGTTTACAGGGCACCTTTGGGGGCCCTTCAAAGGTGTCCTGTATATAAAATTTATATAGTTTAGTTTTGGGAATGAATAGTCACGTTGAACATTTAGACTTTTACCTAAATAGTAAGTTACCTTAACAATTAATTTTTACCTTGTCTGGTAAAAGTGTAGCTGTAGGGTTACACTTCTGACCGTTAAGTTAGTGTTACCAAACTTGAGACATACCCATAAACATTTAGTTATAACAAACTGGAGGAAAAAGAACTTTTGTTATGGCGCCCACGTGGACCTGAACTGAGCATCTCTCAGATAAGTAAAGACAATTTGGCTACCTATGCACTATGGCCTTCTCTTCTGCTTGTGAAGGGATCTCCAAAGGCCTCTGCTCTTTCTTCACAAGACTGTTTTGCTGTTTCTGGAACATTTATCTATGGACCACTCTGTGGTTTCCACTCACTTGGGTGAACTCAGAACATCCAGCGGGAAGAGCCAGTGGGAGGGAGGCGAGGCGCGGAGCTGCTGTTTCCACCTGGTTAAACAGCCAGCCAGCTGGCTGGCCAAGACAACCCTGCGCACTGCGCCCGCAGCCCCGCAGCCCCGCAGCCCCGCAGCCCCGCAGCCCCGCAGCCCCGCAGCCCCGCAGCCCGCAGGAGGCCGAAACCAGCACACAAGAGCCCCTGGAGCCCGAAGCCAACACGCAAGAGCCCGAGGCCAACACACAAGAGCCTGAGGCCAGCCCACAGGAGTCGGCTCTCCACCGTGTGGTGCAGGGCACTGGACGTGTGATCCCTCCATGCTGCTCGGCCAATGTAAACAGGGCAGCAGACATGGCAGGGCCATGGGGCAGGGCCGCGGTGGCCCATCATGGCCGCCACCCCTGGGAACCTAGGCCCATGCCTTCTGCAAAGCTGGCCTGCCTGCCCTCTTTCTATGAATTTTGGAACCATCCCAGGCCTCCTGGACCCCCGGGCTCCCTGCCGAAACTGGGCACATGCAATCTCTAGCCGCAGGTCTGGTCTGAAGACAGACAAGCTGGAGTACACAGATTTGTGCAGAGATCGCAACCTGCAATTCCTAAAAGTGAAGCTGCACGGGAAGCCACCTCCGAATGGTGACCCCGCCAACCACTAAGACAGTACAGATTTAAATTCGTGTTTAAAATGACATGTCTTCATAACAAAGGTTTCTCTCCTTGTGTATTAATGACCATGTTTATGTGTATGTTTAAAGTTTGGTAAACCGTAGCTTTAAGGCTAAATTCTTACTAGTCAAAGTTAAATGAAAAAGGTATTCAATGTAATTCTCATAAAGATAAAATTAACTTCCATTTAAAGTCTAAGGTAAAAATTAGTTAACAATCAATATATTTTAACTAAGTTAGTCTAAACAAAAGGTTAAATAGACTTGTTGATATGTAAAACTCTCCATTACCTTCTTTATTAGAAATGGTAGATCGCACAATGGCTATGCTAATTATTCTCATGCCTGAGGTTTCCTCTCCGGCCCACACCTAGGGTGTGTCTCCATCTTGAATGGGTGTAACAAATCTTTAAAAGACGTTGTTGATATGTAAAAGTCTCAAATTCCTTCTCTATTGGAAACGTTGTATCCTGCAGTAGATATGCTAATAACAAGTTTTGTTTCATAGTAAGTAAGTTGCAGCCAGCTGCCTGTGGGACTCTAGGCCGTTCCCCACCCCCATGGAAATTCCCGTCAAAGAAAGTACGCCCCCCAGACGCAAGAAATGTTTTTTAAGCTGATAAAGTTTAGTTTGTGCCAGTTTCTTTTTAAAAAAATGCCTGTACGATATAGGTTTCTGTTCACCCCACACCCTTGATACTGTAGCCATTTAGTTAAAAAGAAAAGGGGAAATTGTCGTCTGCTTTGCATTGGTTTGTTCTAGCCCTCCCCCGCCAAGAGAATTGGATCAGTCCTGTTAATTTTGCGGGCCTGATTGGCCCCGCCCCAAGGAACCCTGAGAGAGGGTACCTGAGTGAGAGAGTTCCAGAGTTCCAGAGTTGGAGGGTTCCTGAGTTCGAGAGTAAAAGAAAGAGTGCTTGCACCGCCGCAAAGAGACAGCAGAGTTCTGTTTGGTGATTAGTTTGTCTTAGTTTATGAATTGTTGTTCCTGATTAAAGAAATACAGCTTCCCAGCCCAGCCTTTGTCTCGGCGTCTCTGTTACCCGCCCGTGAAGCTAGCCGGCCAGCAAGAGCCTTCCGAATTTTAATATATAAATAAATATGAAAATATATGGGGATGATCTAGGAGGATTTGAAAAAATAAAAACAAAAACCACAGGAAGACATGATTACAGCAGAAATATAGAAAACGTCTGCTGAGAAACAGAGGGCTGCTTCTAAAATTCCCTGAAAATTCAGGGTCCAGGTAAATTAAGAATTCCTGTGAATGAAAAGAAACACATACATATTGAAACTTACACTAGAAATTCGAGGTAAGTTCTGTGCTATGATAATTACAATAAGGATACTGATAGAAAGGCTATTGGAAATGCTCCTGGAAGGTTTATAATTTATAATTGTATTGAAACCTGCTGCAACTATGTGACCAATTATTTATGAATAAAGAGGCTGTTAAAAATGTGGTAATTCTGCATTAAGATCAAATAAAAAGTTCAATGTGGCCAATTTAATGAAAAAGGAAGCTGTTATAAATGTGTTAATTCTGATTAAGATCAATTACATAGGTTGACAATTCCAAAAATGACAGATATATATATGTATATTTATATATGTATATGGATGTATATCTTTATTATAAAGTCTGAGAGATACTGCCATGGATATGAGGAGACAGAATATGGCTTGAGTCAAAGAGACTTACAAAACTGAGGCTCAAGTAGCCTAGGTGAAAACACCAACAAAAAAGCCAGAGCTCAGCAGTGCTCTGGCAACTCACTTTGTATATCTGGGCCTGTCAATAAAATGAGGATATAAGTAAAATATGACTGAGTGCAGACAGAGTGAGTGAGAGCCTGTGAGAGTCAGAGACAGAGAAGGCGAGGAGAGAAATAGAAGAGTTTGAAATAGACCAGAAGTCAATCCCCCCTAGAATTTGTTCATTCATGATAGGTTCAAACCGGGGTTGTAGAGATTGTAAGACAGCAGTTATAATGCCTACAGACCCCAGAGAACCCAGGCCTTCTGCATATTTGTGTACTATTTGCCCCAGGAAATGTATTGTGCTTCAAAAGTTCCCTTCAATTATACAAGAAAATCTATCAAGCAGAAGAAATGACCCCATATGTGATACCTGACTAAATAAATAAATATGCAAATAAATGGGGATGATCTAGGAGGACTTGAAAAAATAAAAAATAAATAAAAACAAAAACCACAAGAAGACCTGATTACAACAGAAACATAGAAACCATCTGCTGAGAAACAGAGGGCTGCTTCAAAAATCCCCTAACACATCAGGGTCCAGGGAAATTAAGATTTCCAGACTAAGAAAACAAACACATATGTATTGAAGCTTACACTAGAAAAAGAAGGGAAGTTCTGGGCTATGATAATTACAATAAGGATGCTAATGGAAACACGATTAGAAATGCTACTGGAAGGTTCTATTATTTATATTTGTATTGAATGCTGCTCCAACTATATGGCCATTATTTCTGAAAAACTAGGCTGTTATAAATATGGTAATTCTGAATTAAGGTCAAACACATAGTTCGACAATTCTAAAAATGACATATATATATAAATATATATGTACATATATGTATGTATATCTTTATTATAAACTCTGAGTGATACTGGCATGGAAATGAGGAGACAGAATATGGCTTGTCTCAGAAAGACTTACAAACTGAGGCTCCTGTAGCCTAGGTGAAATCGCCAACACAACAAACCAGAGCTCAGCAGTGCTCTGGTAACTCTCTTTGTATATCTGGGACTGTCAGTAAAATAAGTATATAAGTAAAATATTAATGAGTGAAGACAGAGTGTGTGAGAGCATGTGCGAGTTAGAGACAGAGAAGGCGAGAAGAGAAATAGATGAGTTGGAAAGAGACCAGAATTCAAAAACCTCCTACACTGTGTTCATGGATGACAGGTTCAAACCTGGCTTGTAGAGATTGTTAGGCAGCAGCTCTCATGCCCACAGACCCCAGAGAGCCCCAGCCTTCACCATATGCTGTACTACCAGACCTGACAGTAATAAGTGTGTGTGTTTGTGTGTGTGTGTCTGTCTGTCTGTCAGTGTGGGTCTGTGTGTGCTCAGAACTCACCTATAGTAGTCTCAGAGCATGTGTGTCAAGGTTGCCAGCCTCACCTGCAACTTATGTCCAGAGAACCTAGCTGGTTAGGGTAAGCCAGCTAGCACAGATTCTGGCTAAGCAAGAATGCATTTGCAAAGGGATTCTCATGTCTCGCTCTCCAGAGTTCCCGATTCAATCTCACGCCTCACTATCATCCAAACACTGCCAATGGGGTAAGCTGGGGCACCCCGCAGAATTCAGGGGCAGGACCCTGTCCAGCCACGTTTGGCTGCAAACTCAGCCTCCAGGCTCCCAATCCAATTCTCAGTGGAAAGCAGATTACAAGCCCAGAAAGAACCCAGAAAGAGTTCCAACATAGATGGGAACTGTGTTTGTCCAAACAATAGTGGATGAACCCGGCCCCTTACACCTCCCCTTTGGGTCCTTCTAAGGCAATTGCTCCTGTGGCCTCACAGTCCCTGATCATGGTGTCCTGGTGTCCACACATCACACTCAGAGAGATACCCAGAAGTAGGCATCCATGAGTGTCCCATACAAAGTCGCTTTGCTTGCAGGAAGCACAAACTCCCCAGGCCCTTGCTATGGAGAGACAAAAGGAAGATGGATACCTCCGTTGGCTGAATTTGGAGTTTCCAGTGGAGATCGCAGCCCCGCCCCTCACCTGAGGGCCTGGCTGCTGCTAATAAAGGAATTAGAAATACATGTTACCACTTGGGACCTGAGGACATACTCAGAATTCCTCCAGGAGCTAGCAGGCTCTCAGACCTCCTGACCACAGGATAGATGTGCTCCTAGTTGGGAGGGCCTTCTGGCCATAGGTGAGAATATTCCCTAGATACAAGAAAGAATTTCATGTTTCAAAAGGATTTGAAACCCCATGAGGCACTTGGAAAAGACTTTTCACAGCCATCAAAACACCCTCTTTCAGAACCCTGGAAGCTTCCGTTTTGCCTGGAAAATCTGGACACTGGTGTGGGCATCAGTACCACAGATCCTTTACATTCGGCCCAATAGAGGGAAAGCACAATGTGTGTGCCAGGGGGATAGAGTTTCACTTCTCTTGACCTGGGCTCTCATGGAATAAGGACAAGTATTTGGTGCAGGAAATGGAGGAGGGCTGCATTTAGGCTGAGTGTCAGCCTCAGGGCCCTGGAGAATGGGAATCAAGCACAGAGGGCCTGGACAGCTGCAGCTGGAGATGGACATATGCCTGTTAGCTGCACCAGGATCGCTGTCTCCTCAGTTCCCCAATGTACTATGGCATATGCATGAGATTAAATAATCCAAAGGGCAAAGAAAGGAAAATTTCAACACCAGGAAGACTGAGATCACGATGCATGCACTGACTTCCAATAAGATCCCAGTGAAGAAGGCACCTAGAGACAGTCAGAGAGACAGAATGACCCTAACAGAAAAGGACTGAAATTCTGGCCCTGTGTTGATCAGTGCCAGAGCACTGAAGACAAACCCTCCATGCCATGCATACTTCTTAAAAGTGGCATTGTTATTTTATGTTTGTGAGGACAGGTTACACTTAAAACATCTAGGTCTCAGCCCACTCTGAGAAGCAACACTTGGTCTGCAGCCCACTCTACAAAACTGCCCTCGCCTCTCCTATTTGGAAGTCGTCTTAGGGATGCTCTACCCAAAATGCAGGTTGGTGTATTGCATCTCCCTGGTCCAGCCTCAGACAGTACTGTGTGCAAGTGACTGCACTATGTCTATTTCTTCTTTGATTTACAGTTTTGGGATAGGACTTGGTGGACAAAAAGAGCAAGAGGGAAGTAGATGATTTGGCAGTGGTAGTTTGTGCTGAGAGATTTGTAGAGTGATAAGAGGTATAAGACTGGCTCTGTCAGATGTCTCTCATGACTGTGGCTCAGAATGCCAGGTGTATCCGCATTACTACCCTAATAGAGATGTGCAGGTCTCTAGCTAAAAATATTTTCATATCTCTACATGTTACATATATATATAGAGAGAGATAGATAGAGAGAGACAGAGACAGAGAGAGAGCGAGACACTGATGTAGACATTTTCTACAATGGATTCGATATGACATTCAGACAATTGATTGCTAAAACATGGAGAGAAACTGTGCATCAGGAAAAGAATTGTCCAAAGGAGTAAAATCTCAAAATCATTAGCTATATGCAGCTCCAACGCGACAGAGCGAAAAAGGCTGGAGAACGAACTCATTAAGGAGACTCTCCACATGGACAGGCACCACAAGTTTCCTAGTCTGGCAACATACACAGTGCATCTGGTAGTTCCCAGTGCAAGCCTCAGGGCAAAAACCTCTCCCTCTTCAGTGTTTTTACATCTGAAAAGAAGAAAAGTGACCAAGGGCCAAAGAGAGCTACAATAGTGTCAATATTGATCTGTAAATCAGAATGTACCAAGTGTTTTGCAAAAAAATCACTTTATTATACACTGTGTGTGATACTGGCATGTATCTCTGTTTCTCTGTGTGTGCTCAGAACTCACCTATAGTAGTCTAAGAGCATGGGTGGCAAGGTAGCCAGCCTCACCTGCAACTTATGTACAGAGAACCTAGCTGGTTTGGGAAAGCCAGCTAGCCCAGATTCTGGCTAAACAAGAATGCATATGCAAAGGGACTCTCATGTCGTTCTCTCCTGAGTTCCTGATTCATTCTCATGCCTCACTTTCATCCAAACACTGCCAACGGGGGAAGCTGGGGCACCCTTCAGAATTCAGGGGCAGGAACCTGTCCAGTCACGTTTGGCTGCATACTCAGCCTCCTGGCTCCCAGTCCACTACTTGGTGGACAGCAGATTACAAGCCCAGAAAGAACCCAGAAAGAGCTGTGTCTCAACATAGATGGGAACTGTTTTTGACCAAATAATAGTGGATGAACCCGGCCCCTTACACCTCCCCCTGAGTCCTGCTAAGGCAATTGCTCATGTGGCCTCACATTCTCTGATCGCGGTGTCCTGGTGTCCAAACATCACACTCAGAGAGATTCCCAGAAGTACGCATCCATGAGTGTCCCATACAAAGTCGCTCTGCTTGCAGGAAACACAAACTCCCAGGGCCCTTGCTATGGAGAGACAAAAGGGAGAAGGATGCCTCCATTGGCTGAATTAGGAGTTTCCAGTGGATATCACAGCCCCGCACCTCAACTGAGGGCCTGGCTGCTGCTAATAAAGACAATTGGAAACACCTGTTACCACTTGGGACCTAATGACATAATACTCAGGAATCCCTCGAGGAGCTAGCAGGCTCGCAGACCTCCTGACACCGGGATATCTGTGCTCCTAGTTGGGAGGGCATTCTGGCCAGAGGTGAGAATATTCCCTAGATACAAGAAAGAACTTCAGGTTTCAAAAGGATTTGAATCCCCACGAGGCACTTGGAAAAGACTTTTCACAGCCATCAAAACACCCTCTTTCAGAATCCTGGAAGCTTCCGTTTTGCGTGGAAAATCTGGACACTGGTTTGGCCATCAGTACCACAGATCCTTTACATTCGGCCCAATAGAGGGAAAGCACAATGTGTGTGCCAGGGGAATAGAGTTCCACTTCTCTTGACCAGGGCTCTCATGGAATAAGGACAAGGATGCGGTTCAGGAAATTGAGGAGGGCTGCATTTAGGTGAGTGTCAGCCTCAGGGCCCTGGAGAATGGGAGTAAGCACAGAGGGCCTGGACAGCTGCAGCTGGAGATGTACATATGCCTGTTATCTGCAGCAGGATCGCTGTCTCCTCAGTTCCCCAATGTACTAAGCCATATGCAGGAGACTGAATAATCCAAAGGGTAAAGAAAGGAAAATTTTAACACCAGGAAGTCCGAGTTCAAGATGCATGCACTGACTTCCATAAGGGACCAATGAAGAAGGCACGTAGAGACAGTCAGAGAGACAGGATGAAAGAGACAGAAAAGGACTGAAATTCTGGCCCTGTGTTGATCAGTGCCAGAGCACTGAAGACAAGCCCTCCATGCCCATGCATACTTCATACAAGTGGCATTGTTATTTTATGTATGTGAGGAAAGGTTACACTTAGAACATCTAGGTCTTAGCCCACTCTGAGAAGCAACACTTGGCCTGCAGCCAAAACTGCCCTCTCCAAAACTGCCCTCGCCTTTCCATTTTGGAAGTAGTCTTATTGAAGCTCCAGCCAAGATGCAGGCTGGCATATTGCATCTCCCTGGTCCAGACTCAGACTCTCCTGTGGGCAGGGAACTGCACTATGTCTATTTCTTCTTTGATTTACAGTTTTGGAATAGGACTCGGTGGACAAAAAGAGCAAGAGGGAAGTAGATGATTTGTCAGCAGTAGTTTGTGCTGAGAGATTTGTAGAGTGATAAGAGGTATACGAATGGCTCTGTGAGATGTCTCTCATGACTGTGGCTCAGAAGAGCCAAGTGTATCCGCATTCTTACCCTAATTCAGAGCTGTGCAGGTCTCTAGCTAAATTTTTTTTTCATACCTCTACATGTTACATATATATATATATATATATATATATATATATATATAGAGAGAGAGAGAGAGAGAGAGAGAGAGAGACTGATGTAGTCATTTTCTACACTGTATTCGATATGACATTCAGACAATTGATTGCTAAAACCTGGAGAGAAACTGTGCATCAGGAAAAGAATTGTCCAAAGGAGTAAAATCTCAAAATCCTTAGCTATATGAAGCTCCAAGGGACAGAGCGAAAAAAGCTTGAGAAGGAACTCATCAAGTAGACTCTCCACATGGACAGGCACCACAAGTTTCCTAGTCTGGCAACAGAAACAGGGCATCTGGTAGTTCCCAGTGCTAGCCTCAAGGCAAAAACCTCCCCCTTTTCAGTGTTTTTACATCTGAAAAGAAGAAAAGTGACCAAGGGACAAAGAGAGCTACAATGGTGTCAATATTGAGCTTAAACCAGAATGTGCCAAGTTTTTTGCAAAAAATCACTTTATAATAAACTCTGAGTGATACTGGCATGGAAATGAGGAGACAGAATATGGCTTGTGTCAGAAAGACTTACAAATTGAGGCTCCAAGAGCCTAGGTGAAGTCACCAACACAAGCCAGAGCTCAACCGTGCTCTGGTAACTCTCTTTGTATATCTGGGCCTGTCAGTAAAATAAGTATATAAGTAAAATATTAATGATTGAAGACAGAGTGTGTGAGAGCATGTGAGTTAGAGACAGAGAAGGCGAGAAGAGAAATAGATGAGTTGGAAAGAGACCAGAATTCAAAAACCTCCTACACTGTGTTCATTGATGACAGCTTCAAACCTGGCTTGTAGATATTGTAAGGCAGCAGCTCTCATGCACACAGACCCCAGACAGGCCCAGCCTTCAAAATATGCTGTACTACCAGACCTGACAGTAATGTGTGTGTTTGTGTCTGTCTGTCTGTCTGTCTGTCTGTCTGTCAGTGTTGTCTGTGTGTGTTCAGAACTCACCTATACGAGTCTCAGATCATGGGTGGCAAGGTATCCAGCCTCACCTGCAACTTATGTACCGAGAACCTAGCTGGTTAGGGAAAGCCAGATAGCCCAGATTCTGGCTCAGCAAGAATGCATATGCAAAAAGACTCTCATGTCTTGCTCTACTGAGTTCCTGATTCAATCTCATGCCTCACTATCATGCTCACACTGCCAATGGGGGAAGCTGGGGCACCCCTCAGAATTCATGGGCACATAGAGACAGTCAGAGAGACAGGATGACAGAGACAGAAAAGGACTGAAATTCTGGCCCTGTGTTGATCAGTGCCAGAGCACTAAAGACAAACTCAACATGCCCATGCATACTTCTTACAAGTGGCATTGTTATTTTATGTTTTATGAGGAAAGATCACACTTAGAACATCTAGGTCTTAGCCACTCTGAGAAGCAACACTTTGCCAGCACCCTACTCTCCAAAACTGCCCTTGCCTCTCCAAATTAGAAGTAGTTTTAGTGATGCTCATGCCAAATGCAGGCTGGCGTATTTCATCTCCCTGGTCCAGCCTCAGCCTGTCCTGTGTGCACGGAACTGCAGTATGTCTATTTCTTCTTTGATTTACAGTTTTGGAATAGTATGTCTCTCATGACTGTGGCACTGAAGGGCCAGGTGTATCTGCATTACTACCTGAATCCATAGCTGTGCAGGTCTCTAGCTAAAATATATTTTCAGACCTCTACATGTTACATATATATATATATATATATATATGTATATATATATATATATGTATATATATATAGAGAGAGAGAGAGAGAGAGACAGAGAGAGAGAGAGACAGAGAGAGACAGAGAGAGAGCAAGACACTGATGTAGTCATTTTCTACAAGCCAGCTTTGAACCTGTCATCAATGAACACAGTGTAGTAGGTTTTTGAATTCTCATTTCTTTCCAGCAGAAGTGGCTGTTAGGGCGGCATTCCAGAGGCTGCCCAATGAGTGTGTTGCAGGGCCGTGTGGGCGGTGATCAAGGTTGCTGGCCAATCACTGACTAGGGGCCATGACACTCCTGGGCGTCTCCTAGCACACTGGCCAATGATATTGCTGGCTGGGGTTCTGGGCGTGGCCTAGGCCTCTGGCATATCAGAGCATGTCTGGTGCCCTGTCTGCGGGCCTTCTGAAGTAAGCCGGACAATGGGAGCTCAGAGCTGGCCTTAAAAGGCTGTGCGTGCTTGCAGGAAGTGCGAAGCAGGATTCACCCAGGGCCCTGCCTTGCAGAAGGTGTCCAGTGTGCATGTGTATAACTCCGTTTGTGCCTGTGCCTCTGTGGATGTGTGTGTGTGTGTAACTGTGAGAGTGTGTGTTTGTGTGTGTTTGTGTGTGTGTGTGTGAGGGAGAGAGAGACAGAGAGAACAATAGAATCACTGTGTTACAGGTGATTTTGTGCAAAACACTTGGCACATTCTGATTTACAACTCAATATTGACACCATTATAGCTCTCCTTGGCCCTTGGTCACTTTTCATATTTTCAGATGTAAAGACACTGAAGAGGGAGAGGTTTTTGCCCTGAGGCTTGCACTGTGAACTAGCAGCGGCCCTGTGTGTGTTTCCAGACTAGGAAACTTGTAGTGCCTGTCTATGTGGAGAGTCTCCTGGATGAGTTCCTTCATGAGCCTTTTTCGCTCTGTCCCGTTGGAGCTGCATATAGCTAATGATTTGGAGATTTTACTCCTTTGGACAATTATTTTCCTGATGCACAGTTTCTCTCCAGGTTTTACTAATCAATTGTCTGAATGTCATATCGTTTCCGTTGTAGTAAATGACTATATCAGTGTCTTGCTGTCTCTCTCTATATATATACATATATATATATATATATGCCATTCCTTTACCTCTTGTCACTCCAGAAAACTCTCTTAGCACAAACTACATCTGCCAAATCATCTACTTCACTCTTGCACTTTTTGTCCAACGAGTCCTATCCCAAAACTGTAAATCAAAGAAGAAATAGACATAGTTCAGTTCCCTGCACACAGGACAGGCTGAGGCTGGACCAGGGAGATGAAATACGCCAGCCTGCATTTGGCTGCAGAATCCCTAAAACTACTTCCAATTTGGAGAGGCCAGGGCAGGTTGGAGAGTGGGCTTCAGGCCAAGTGTTGCTTCTCAGAGTGGACTAAGACCTAGATGTTCTAAGTGTAACCTTTCCTCACAAACATAAAATAACAATGCCACTTGTAAGAAGTATGCAAGAACATGGAGGGTTTGAATTCAGTGCTCTGACACTGATCAAAACAGGGCCAGAATTTCTGTCCTCTTCAATCACTGTCATTCTGTCTCTCTGACTGTCTCTGCGTGCCTTCTTCCTTGGACCTTTTGTGGAAGTCAGTGCATGCATCGTGAACTCGGTCTTCCTGGTGGTGAAATTTTCCTTTCTTGGCCCTTTGGATACTTAGTCTCGTGCATATGGCATAGTACAAAGGGGAACTGAGGAGACAGCATTCCTGCTGCAGGTAATAGGCATATGTCCATCTCCAGCTGCAGCTGTCCAGGCCCTCTGTGCTTGACTCCCTTTCTCCAGGGCCCTGTGCCTGACACTCAGCCTAAATACAGCCTTCTCAATTTCCTGCACCACATCCTTGTCCTTATTCCATGAGAACCCAGGTCAAGAGAAGGGAAACTCTACCACAATGGCACACACATTGTGCTTACCCTCTATTGGGCCGAATGTAAAGGCTCTGTGGTACAGATGGCCACACCAGTGTCCAGAATTTCCATGCAAAACAGAAGCTTCCAGGGTTCAGAAAGAGGGTGTTTTGCTGGCTGTGAAATGTCTTTTCCAAGTGCCTCCTGGGGTTTCGAATCCTTTTGAAACCTGAAGTTGTATCTTGTATCTAGGGAATATTCTCACCTCTGGCCCAAAGGCCCTCCCAACTAGGGGCACAGCTATCTGGGGTTAGGGGTCTGCCAGCCTGCTAGCTCCTGGAGTGATTCCTGAGTATATCCTTAGGCCCCAAGTGGTCACAGGTGTTTCCAATTGCCTTTATTAGCAGCATCCAGGCCACAGGTGATGAGCAGGGCTGTGATCTCCACTGGAAGCTCCTAATTCAGTCAATGGAGGCATACATCTTCCTTTTGTCTCTCCATAGCAAGGGCCCAGGGAGTTTGTGCTTCCTGCAAGCAGAGCGATTTTGTATGGGACACTCATGCATGCCTACTTCTGGGAATCTCTCTGAGTGTGATGTGTGGACACCCGGAGACCTTGATTAGGGATTGTGAGGCCACAGGAGCAATAGCCTTATCCAAACCCAAAGGGTAGCTGTGAGGTGCCAGGTTCATCCACTACTGTTTGGTGAAACACAGTTCCCATCTATATTGAAACACAGCTCTTTCTTGGTTCATTCTTGGCTTGTAATCTGCTGCCCTGAGCAGTGGACTGAGACTTGAGGCAGAGTAGGCAGCCAAACATGACGGGACAGGCTCCTGCCCTTGAATTCTGAGGGGTGCCCCAGCTTACACCGTTGGCAGTGTTTGGATGATAGTGAGGCATGAGATTGAATCAGGAACTCAGGAGAGGGAGACATGAGAGTCCCTTTGCATGTGCATTCTTGCTTAGCCAGAATCTGGGATAGCTGTCTTGCCGTAGCCAGCTAGGTTCTCTGTTCATAAGTTGCAGGTGAGGCTGGCTACCTTCCCACCCATGCTCTGAGACTACAATACGTGAGCTCTGAGCACACAGAGATACAGACAGACAGACAGACACACACACATTACTGTCAGGTCTGGTAGTATAGCATATGGTGAATGCTGGGGCTGTCTGGGGTCTGTGGGCATGGGAGCTGCTGCCTTACAATATCTACAAGCCAGCTTTGAACCTGTCATCAATGAACACAGTGTAGGAGGTTTTTGAATTCTCATCTCTTTCCAGCAGAAGTGGCTGGTGGGCAGGCCTTCCAGAGGCTGCCCAATGAGCGTGCTTCAGGGTCCTGTGAGCTCTGCTCAAGGTTGCTGGCCAATCAGTGACTAGGGGCCTTTACACTCCTGGGCGTGTCCTAGCACACTGGCCAATGATATTGCTGGCAGGGTTTCTGGGCGTGGCCTAGGCCTCTAGCATATTAGAGCATGGCTGGTGCCCTGTCTGCGGGCCTTCTGAAGTAATCCTAACAATGGGAGCTCAGAGCTGGCCTTAAAAGGCTGGGAATGCTTTCAGGATGTGTGAAGCTGTCCAGTGTGCATGTGTATAACTCAGTTTGTGCCTGTGCCTCTGTGGATGTGTGCTTGTGTGTAACTGTGAGAGTGTGTTTTTGTGTGTGTGTGAGGGAAGGAGAGAGATAGAGAACAACAGAATCACTGTGGCACAGGTGATTTTGTGCAAAACACTTGGCACATTCTGATTTACAGCTCAATATTGACACCATTGTAGCTCTCCTTGGCCCTTGGTCACTTTTCATATTTTCAGATGAAAAGACACTGAAGAGGGAGAAGTTTTTTACGTGTGGCTTGCACTGGGAACTAGCAGGTGCCCTGTGTGTGTTGCCAGACTAGGAAACTTGTGGTGCCTGTCCATGTGGAGAGTCTCCTGGATGAGTTCCTTCTCGAACCTTTTTAGCTAGGTCCTGTTGGAGCTGCATATAGCTAATGATTTGGAGATTTCATTCCTTTGGACAATTCTTTTCCTGATGCACAGTTTCTCTCCAGGTTTTAGCAATCAATTGTCTTAATGGCATATCACATCCATTGTAAAAATTGACTACATCAGTGTCTTGCTGTCTCTCTCTCTCTCTCTCTCTATATATATATATATATATATATATATATGTAACATGTATATGTATGAAAATATATTTTAGCTAGAGACCTGCACAGCTCTCTCTCTCTCTCTCTCTCTCTCTCTCTCTCTATATATATATATATATATATATATATATATATATATATATATATATATAACATGTAGAGGTCTGAAAATATATTTTAGCTAGAGACCTGCACAGCTTTGGATTCGGGTAGTAATGCGGATACACCTGGCCCTTCTGTGCCACAGTGATGAGAGACATCTCACAGAGCCATTCGTTTACCTCTTGTCACTCTACAAATCTCTCTCAGCACAAACTACAGCTGCCAAATCATCTACTTCACTCTTCCTCTTTTTGTCCACCGAGTCCTATCCCAAAACTGTAAATCAAAGAAGAAATAGACATAGTTCAGTTCCCTGCACACAGGAAAGGCTGAGGCTGGACAGGGGAGTTGAAAAACGCCAGCCTGCATTTGCGTGGAGCATCACTAAAACTACTTCCAATTTCTAGAGGCAAAGGCAGTTTTGGAGAGTGGGCTGCAGGCCAAGTGTTGCTTCTAAGAGTGGGCCAGACCTAGATGTTCTAAGTGTAACCTTTCCTCACAAACATAAAATAACAATGCCAATTTTAAGAAGTATGCATGGGAATGGAGGGTTTGTCTTCAGTGCTCTGTCACTGATCAACACAGGGTCAGAATTTGTCCTTTTCAGTCACTGTCATTCTGTCTCTCTGACTGTCTCTATGTGCCTTCTTCCCTGGACCCTTCGTGTAAGTCAGTGCATGCATCGTGAACTCGGTCTTCCTGGTGTTGAAATTTTCCTTTCTTTGCCCTTTGGTTTACTCAGTCTAGTGCATATGGCGTAGTACAGAGGAGATATTAGGAGACACTGTTCCTGCTTCAGGTAATAGGCATATGTCCATCTCCAGCTGCAGCTGTCCAGGCCCTCTGTGCTTGATTCCCATTCTCCAGGGCCCTGTGGCTGACACTCAGCCTAAATGCAGCCCTCCTCAATTTCCTGGACCACATCTTTGTCCTTATTCCATGAGAGCCCAGGTCAAGAGAAGTGAAACTCTACCAACCTGGCACACATATTGTGCTTTCCCTCTATTGGGCCGAATGTAAATGATCTGTGGTACTGATGGCCACATCAGTTTCCAGATTTTCCATGCAAAACGGAAGCTTCCAGGGTTCAGAAAGAGGGTGTTTTGATGGCTGTGAAATGTCTTTTCCAAGTGCCTCCTGGAGATTCAAATCATTTTGAAACCTGAAGTTCCTTCTTGTATCTAGGGAATATTCTCACCTCTGGCCAGAAGGCCCTCCCACCTAGGAGCACAGCTATCCTGGGGTCAGGAGGTCTGCCAGCCTGCTAGCTCCTGGAGGGATTCCTGAGTACGTCCTACGGCCGCAAGTGGTAACAGGTGTTTCCAATTGCCTTTATTAGCAGCAGCCAACACCTCAGGTGAGGGGAGGGGCTGTGATCTCCACTGGAAGCTCATGCAGGGTTTGTCTTCAGTGCTCTGGCACTGATCAACACAGGGCCAGAATTTCAGTCCTTTTCTGTCTCTGTCATCCTATGTCTCTTTGACTGTCTCTACGTGCCTTCTTCACTGGGCCCTTATGGAAGTCAGTGCATGCATTGTGAACTAGGACTTCCTGGTGTTGAAATTTTCCTTTCTTTGCCCTTTGGATTATTCAGTCTCCTGCATATGGCATAGTACATTGGGGAACTGAGGAGACAGTGATCCTGCTGCAGGTAACAGGCATATGTCCATCTCCAGCTGCAGCTGTCCAGGCCGTCTGTGCTTGACTCCCATTCTACAGAGCCCTGAGGCTGACACTCAGCCTAAATGCAGCCCTCCTCAATTTCCTGCACCGCATCCTTGTCCTTATTCCATGAGAGCCCAGGTCAAGAGAAGTGAAACTCTATCACCCTGGCACACACATTGTGTTTTCCCATATTGGCTGAATGTAAAGGCTCTGTGGTACTGATGGCCCCACCAGTGTCCAGATTTTCCACGAAAAACAGAAGCTTCCAGGGTTTAGAAAAAGGGTGTTTTGATGGCTGTGAAGTGTCTTTTCCAAGTGCTTCATGGGGTTTCAAATCCTTTTGAAACCTGAAGTTCTTTTTGTATCTAGGGAATATTCACAACTCTGGCCAGAATACCCTCCCAACTAGGAGCACAGCTATACCGGGGTCAGGAGGTCTGCCATCCTGCTAACTCCTGGAGGGATTCCTGAGTATGTCCTCAAGCCCCAAGTGGTAACAGATGTTTCCAATTGCCTTTATTAGCAGCAGCCAGGCCCTCAGGTGAGGGGATGGGCTGTGATATCCACTGGAAACTCCTAATTATGGCAATGGAGGCATCTATCTTCATTTAGATTCTCCATAGCAAGGCCCAGGAAGTTTGTGCTTCCTGCAAGCAGAGGGACTTTGTATGGGACACTCATGGATGCCTACTTCTGGGAATGTCTCTGAGTGTGATGTGTGGTCACCAGGACACCATGATCAGGGATTGTGAGGCCACAGGTGCAATTGCCTTAGCAGGACCCAACGGGAAGTTGTAAGGGGCTGGGTTCATCCACTATTGTTTGGTCAAACACAGTTCCCTTCTATGTTGAGACACAGCTCTTTCTGGGTTCTTTCTGGGCTTGTAATCTTCTGTCCACTGAGAACTGGACTGGGAGCCTGGAGTATGAGTATGCAGCCAAACGTGACTGGACAGTTTCCTACTCCTTAATTCTGAGGGGTGCCCCAGCTCCCCCCGTTGGCAGTGTTTGGATGATAGTGAGGCATGATATTGAATCGGGAACTCAGGAGAGTGAGACATGAGAGTCCCTTTGCATATGCATTCTTGCTTAGTGAGAATCTGGGCTAGCTGGCTTTCCCTAAACAGCTAGGTTCTGTGTACATTAGTTGCAGGTGAGGCTGGCTACCTTGTCTCGTTGGAGCTGCATATAGCTAATGATTTTGAGATTTTACTCCTTTGGACATTTCTTTTCCTGATGCACAGTTTCTCTCCAGGTTTTAGCAATCAATTATCTGAATGTCATACTGAATCCATTGTAGAAAATGACAACATCAGTGTCTCTCTCTCTCTTTCTCTCTCTCTCTCTCTCTCTCTCTCTATATATATATATATATATATATATATATATATATATATATGTAACATGTAGACGTCTGAAAATATTTTTAGCTAGAGACCTGCACAGCTCTGGTTTATTGTGGTAATGCGGATACACCTGGCCCTTCTGAGCCACAGTCATGAGAGACAATTCACAGAGTCATTCCTATACCTCTTATCACTCTACATATCTCTCTCAGCACAAACTACCACTGCCAAATATCTACTTACCTATTGCTCTTTTTCTCCACCATGTCCTATCCCAAAACTGTAAATCAAAGAAGAAATCAACATAGTGTAGTTCCCTGCACACAGGACAGGCTGAGGCTGGACCAGGGAGATACAATAAGCCAGCCTGCATATTGGCTGGAGCATCACTAAGACTACTTCCAATTTGGAGAGGTGGGGGCAGATTTGTTGAGTGGGCTGCAGGCCACGTGTTGCTTCTCAGAGTGGGCTAAGACCTAGATGTTCTAAGTGTAAACTTTCCCCTCAAACATAAAATAATAATGCCACTTGTAAGAAGTATGCATGGACATGGAGGATTTGTCTTCAGTGCTCTGGCACTAATCAACACAGGACAGAATTTCTGTACTTTTCTGTCACTGTAATTCTGTCTCTCTGACTGTCTCTATGTGCCTTCTTCACTGGGCCCTTACTGGAAGTCACTGCTGGCATTGTTAAGTCTGTCTTCCCAGTGTTGAAATTTTTCACTCTTTGCCCTTTGGATTATTTAATCTCGTGCATATGGCACAGTACAGTGGGGAACTGAGGAGGCAGCGATCCCACTACAGGTAACAGGCATATGTCCATCTCCAGCTGCAGCTGTCCAGGCCCTTTGTGCTTGACTCCCATTCTCTAGGGCCCTGAGGCTAACACTCAGCCTAAATGCAGCCCTCCTCACCTTCCGACACAGCATCCTAGTCCTTATTCCATGAGAGCCCAGGTCAAGTGAAGTGAAACACTATCCCCTTGGCACACACATTGTTCTTTCCCTCTATTGGGCCGAATGTAAAGGATCTGTGGTACTGATGGCCATACCAGTGTCCAGATTTTCCATGCAAAACGGAAACTTCCAGGGTTCAGAAAGAGGGTGTTTGATGGCTGTGAAATGTCTTTTACAAGTGCCTCATGGGGTTTCAAATCCTTTTGAAACCTGAAGTTCTTTCTTGTATCTAGGGTATATTCTCACCTCTGGCCAGAAGTTCTTCCCAATTAGGCGCACACCTATCCTGGTGTCAGGAGGTCTGCCAGCCTTCTAGCTCTTGGAGGGATTCCTGAGTATGTCCTCAGGGCCCAAGTTGTAACAGCTGTTTCCAATTGCCTTTATTAGCAGCAGCCAGGCCCTCAGGTGAGGGGCGGGACTGTGATCTCCACTGGAAGCTCCTAATTCAGCCAAAGGAGGCATCCATCTTCCTTTTGTCTCTCCATTGCAAATGCCCAGGGAGTTTGTGTTTCCTGCAAGCAGAGTGACTTTGTATGGGACACTCATGCATGCCTACTTCTAGGAATCTCTCTGAGTGTCATGAGTGGACACCAGTACACCATGATCAGGGATTGTGAGGCCACAAGAGCAATTGCCTTAGCCGGACCCAAAGTGTAGGTGTAAGGGGCCGGGTTCATCCACTATTATTTGCAGCCCTCCTCACCTTCCTGCACAGCGTCCTTGTCCTTATTCCATGAGAGCCCAGGTGAAGAGAAGTGAAACTCTATTGCCCTGGCACGCACATTGTGCTTTCCCTCTCTTAAGCCAAATGTAAAGGATATGTGGTACTGATGGCGACACCAGTGTCCAGAGTTTCCACGCAAAACGGATGGTTCCAGGGTTCTGAAAGAGGGTGTTTTGATGGCTGTGAAATGACTTTTCCAAGTGCCTCATGGAGTTTTCAAATCCTTTTGAAACCTGAAGTTCTTTCTTGTATCTAGGGAATATTCTCACCTCAGGACGAGCCAGCTAGCCCAGGTTTTGGCTAAGCAAGAATGCATATGCAAAGGGACTCTCATGTCTAAATCTCCTGAGTTCCCAATTCAATCCCATGCCTCACTACCTATCATCCGGGGGAAGCTGGGGAACCCCTCAGAATTCAGGGGCATGAGCCTGTCCAGTCACATTTGGCTGCCTACTCAGCCTCCAGGTTCTCAGTCCACAGCTCAGGGTAGCAGATTACAAGTTCCGAAAGTACCCAGAAAGAGCTGTGTTTCAGCATAGATGGGAACTGTGTTCAACCAAGCAATAGTGGATGAACCCGGTCCCTTACAAGTACCCTTTGGGTCCTGCTAAGGCAATTGCTCCTGATGCCTCACATCCCTGATCATGGTGTCCTGGTTTCCACACATCTCACTCATAGAGATTCCCAGAAGTAGGCATGCATGAGTGTCCCATACAAAGTCTCTCTGCTTCCAGGAAGCACAAATTCCCAGGGCCCTTGCTATAGACAAACAAAAGAAAGATGGATGCCTCCATTGGCTGAATTCGGAGCTTCCAGTGGAGATCACAGCCCCGCCCCTCACCTGAGGGCCTGGCTGCTGCTAATAAAGGCAATTGGAAACACCTGTTACCACTTGGGCCCTGAGGACATACTCAGGAATCCCTCCAGGTGCTGGCAGACCTCAGGCTGGCAGACCTCCTGAGCCCGGGATAGCTGTGCTTCTAGTTGGGCGGCCCTTCTGGCCAGAGGTGAGAATATTCCCTAGATACAAGAAAGAACTTCAAGTTTCAAAAGGATTTGAAAACCCCATGAGGCACTTGGAAAAGACATTTCACAGCCATAAAAACACCCTCTTTCTGAACCCTGGAAGCTTCCATTTTGCGTGGAAAATCTGGACTGGTGTGGTCATCAGTACCACAGATCCTTTACATTAGGCCCAATAGAGGGAAAGCACAATGTGTGTGCCAGGGGGAAAGAGTTTCACTTCTCTTGAGCTGGGCTCTCATGGAATAAGGACAAGGATGCTGTGCAGGAAGGAGAGGAGGGCTGCATTTAGGCTGAGTGTCAGCCTCAGAGCCCTGGAGAATGGGAGTCAAGCACAGAGGGCCTGAACAGCTGCAGCTGCAGATAGACATATGCCTGGAACCTGTAGCAGCAATGCTGTCTCAGCAGTACTCCTCTGTACTACAACATGTGCAGGAGACTAAATAGTCCAAAGAGCAAAGAAAGGAAAATTTCAACACCAGGTTGACTGAGTTCACAATGCATGCACTGACTTCCAGTAAGCGCCCAGGGAAGAAGGCACGTAGAGACAGTCAGAGAGACAGAATGACAGAGACAGAAAAGGACTGAAATTCTGGCCCTGTGATGATCAGTGCCAGAGCACTGAAGACAAACCCTCCTTGCCCATGCATACTTCTTACAAGTGGCATTGCTATTTTATGTTTTTGAGGAAAGGTAACACTTAGAACATCTAGTTCTTAGCCACTCTGAGAAGCAACACTTGGCCGGCAGCCCACTCTCCAAAACTGCCCCCACCTCTCCAAATTGGAAGTAGTCTTAGTGATGCTCCAGCCAAGATGCAGGCTGGTGTATTGCATCTCCCTGGTCCAGCCTCAGCCTGTCCTGTGTGCTGGGAACTGCACTATGTCTATTTCTTCTTTGATTTACAGTTTTGGGATAGGACTCGGTGGACAAAATGAGCAAGAGGGAAGTAGATGATTTGGCAGCGGTAGTTTGTGCTGAGAGAGATTTGTAGAGTGATAAACGATATGGCTCTGTGAGATGTCTCTCATGACTGTGGCTCAGAAGGGCCAGGTGTATCCACTTTACTACCCTAATCCAGAGCTGTGCAGGTCTCTAACTAAGAAATATTTTCTGACATCTATCTATCTATATATATATATATATATATATATATATAGAGAGAGAGAGAGAGAGAGAGAGAGAGAGAGAGAGTGATGTAGTCATATTCTACAATGGAATCGATATGACATTCAGACAATTGATTGCTAAAACCTGGTGTGAAACTGTGCATCAGGAAAAGAATTCTCCAAAGGAGTAAAATCTCCAAATCATTAGCTATATGCAGCTCCAACGGGACAAATCAAAAAAGGCTCAAGAAGGAACTCATCCAGGAGACAATCCACATGGACAGGCATCACAAGTTTCCTAGTCTAGCAACACACACAGGGCAGCTGCTAGTTCCCAATGCAAGCTTCAGGGCAAAAACCTCTCCCATTTCAGTGTCTCATAATTCAAAAACCTCCTACACTGTGTTCATTGATGACAGGTTCAAACCTGGCTTGTAGAGATTGTAAGGCAGCAGCTCTCATGCCCACAGACCCCAGACTGCCCCAGCCTTCACCAAATGCTGTACTACCACACCTGAGACTAATGTGTGTGTGTGTGGCAGAGGTAGTTTGTCCTGAGAGATATTTGTTAGAGTGATAAGAGGTATATAAATGGCTCTGTGAGATGTCTCTCATGACTGTGGCTCAGAAGGGCCAAGTCTATTGGCATTACTACCCTAATCCAGAGCTGTGCAGGTCTCTAGCTAAAAAATATTTTAAGATGTCTACATGTTACATACATACACACACACACACATATATATATATATATATATATATATATATATATATATATATATAGAGAGAGAGAGAGAGAGAGAGAGACTGATGTAGTCATTTTCTACAATAGATTCGATATGACATTAAGACAATTGATTGCTAAAACCTGGAGAGAAACCATGCACAGCCATCAAAAAACCCTCTTTCTGAACCCTGTAAGCTTCTGTTTTGCGTGGAAAATCTGGAAATTGATTGCTAAAATCTGAAGAGAAACTGTGCATCAGGAAAAGAATTGTCCAAAAAAGTAAAATCTCAAAGTCATTAGTTATATGCAGCTCCAACGGGACATAGCGAAAAAGGCTTGAGAAGGAACTATTCAAGAAGACTCTCCACACGGACAGGCACCACATGTTTCCTAGTCTGGCAACAGACACAATGCATCTGGTAGTTCCCATTGCAAGCCTCAGGGCAAAAACCTCTCCATCTTCAGTGTTTTTACATCTGAGAAGAAGAAAAGTGACCAAGGGCCAAAGAGAGCTACAATGGTGTCAATATTGATCTGTAAATCAGAATGTACCAACTGTTTTGCAAAAAATCACTTTATTATAAACTGTGAGTGATACTGGCATGGAAATGAAGAGACAGAATATGGCTTGTGTCAGAAAGACTTACAAACTGATGCTCCAGTAGCCTCGGTGAAATCGCCAACACAACAAACCAGAGCTCAGCAGTGCTCTGGTAACTCTCTTTGTATATCTGGGGCTGTCAGTAAAATGCGTATATAAGTAAAATATAAATGAGTGAAGACAGAGTGTATAAGAGCACGTGAGAGTTAGAGACAGAGAAGGCGAGAAGAGAAATAGATGAGTTAGAAAGAGACCAGAATTCAAAAACCTCCAACACTGTGTTCATTGATGACAGGTTCAAACCTGGCTTGTAGAGATTGTAAGGCAGCAGCTCTCATGCCCACAGACCCCAAACATCCCCAGCCTTCACCATATGCTGTACTAACAAACCTGACATTAATGTGTGTGAGTGTGTCTGTCTGTCTATCTGTGTGTCTGTGTGTGCTCGGAGCTCACCTATAGTAATCTCAGAGCATGGGTGTCAAGGCAGGCAGCCTCACCTACAACTTATATACAGAGAACCTAGCTGGTCAGGGCAAGCCAGCTAGCCCAGATTCTGGCTAAGCAAGAATGCTCGAGAATGAACTTATCAAGGAGACACTCCACATGGACAGGCACCACAAGTTTCCTAGTCTGGCAACAGACACTGTGCATCTGGTAGCTACAATGGTGTCAATATTGAGCAGTATATCAGAATGTTCCAAGTGTTTTGCACAAAATCACCTGTGCCCCAGTGATTCTGTTGTTCTCTCTCTCTCCCTCCCACACACACACACACACACATAAACACACACAAACACACCCTCTCACAGTCACACACAATTGCACACAGGCACAGGCACAAACAGAGTTATACACATGCGCACTGGACAACTTCTGCAAGGCAGGGACCTGGGCTGAACCCTGCTTCGCACTTCCTGGAAGCACACCCAGCCTTTTAAGGCCAGCTCTGAGCTCCTATTGGCGGGCTTCCTTCAGAAGGCTGCTCTGAATCCCGCCCTCGCAACTCCACCTCTGTTCACATTGGCCAGCTCTTGGTTCATACCCCTGAGGGTGATGTTCCTCTTCTCTAATTGGCCAGCTGTTTCTATGAATACGCACTGGGCCCTCCCCTCAGGCTCAGTGGGCACGGGATCTTAGACGTGCCCCCTGGGATTGTCTGTCTTCCTCTGAAGGCCTGTTTCTGCCAACAGGACCCACGCAGCTCCTGTCTGGACCCATCCTTAGGACAATGCCTCCTTGCGTTAGGCTGGCCCTGCTCTTGGGGCACACCCAGAAACACTGTCTCCACTATTGTAGCCCAGTGCCTCAGGGCACTTGCCCCATGGAGCCTCCAGCAGAATGCAGCTGAGCACAGGGATTCACATGCACCCAGTAGAGTCATCCCAGACAAAGAGAGAAACCCCTTCCACTTGCAAAGCCAAATGGGGCATCCCCCCACCCCACAGGAAAGAACAGATGTCTAGGGCACTCTATGTCAATTTCAACCTTGCTGTCCATAGGCCAAAAATCCCAGAGTTCTCCTCATTCCACAGAATCACTACACTCAACTATGGGCTTTGCTGCCACCTTGCAGAATGCAGCTGAGCTCCCCCATGACACTCCTCTTTGAGTCTACACAGAAAATTACACAGAGCATGGGGATAGCAAAGGAAAGAACCCATCTGAGGACCACCTGGGAGAATGCACAACAGTGTCCAGAATATCCAATGTGCCATTCATATTTTAAAAACCACTTGTGCAGTGGAAACTTCCTTTGTCATAGCACAACCCAGTCCCTAAGATCCTGCATCAGGAATAAAGAAACAACAGTGGTAATCATAACTGAAACCCACTTATGTACACATACACACACACATACCCTCCCACAGAGACGCACACACCTTTCCGTGAAATAACGTGGACTGGGGTTGCTGTTTTCCACACAAGTAAAAGGTCAAAGTCTCATGGGTGGAGGAGAGAAGTGTTAAATTTCTGGCATATGAAGGTGAGAAGTGCCTAGAGCAGATCGATAGTTACATGGACAACGAAGGGAGCATGGGTTGGAGGCACAGTTGGTTGAGATGCCAGGGAACTATGTGGAAGCCCAGGACCCCGTTTTGAGCCCCTGGTCACCACTTACCCAGCTAGGGAAAAGCTGGGCTAGTGTCAAATCAGAACTGCAGATGTCTCTCTGTCTCTCTTCCTGCTTGGGCCCTGCTCTCTCAATTTATGACTGTTTCCTTCTCCTCAATAAGAAAGTTACAAATGATGTACAGAAATACAAGGAAAGTGGGAAATATTACTCCCCTACCCACTATTACATGAAACTGTTGACTGTAAATAATTCATCCCCCAAGAAAGAACAGAATAAATATTTGTGAGATTAAAAACATTGTAGGTTAAATAGGGAACATTCTTTAGAGCCATGCAATACTAATCCATTGTGCATTGGATGTCACTGTCAAAAACTGCAGTGGTAGTTGTAGTAGTGTGTAGTATCTGCAAAAGGAAATGTACTGTGTGTCTGAAGTTCCCTGCAATTATAAGAGAAAATATATCAGGCAGAAGAAATGACCCCTCTTGTGATATGGGACTAAATAAATAAATAAATATGCAAATAAATGGGGATGATCTAGGAGGATATGAAAAAATAAAAACAAAAACCACAGGAAGACCTGATTACAGCAGAAGTATAGAAAACGTCTGCTGAGAAACAATGGGCTGCGTCAAAACTTCCCTGACACTTCAGGGTCCCAGCAAATTCAGAATTCCCGAGAATGAAAAGAAAGGCATACGTATTGAAGCTTACACTAGAAAATATAGACAAGTTCTGTGCTATGATAATTACAATGAGGATACTTATATAAAGGCTACTGGAAATGCTCCTGGAAGGTTTATAATTTATAATTGTAGTGAATCCTGCTCCAACTATGTGACCAATTATTTATGAATAAGGAGGCGGTTATAAATGTGGTAATTCTGCATTAAGATCAAATAAAAAGGTCAACAATTCTAAAAATGACTAATATATATGTATATATATGTACATATATGTCAGTGTATCTTTATTATAGACTCTGAGGGATATTGGCATGGCTATGAGGAGACAGAGTATGGCTTGTGCCAGGGAGACTTACAAAGCTGAGGCTCCAGAAACCTAGGTGAAATCGCCAACAAAACAAACCAGAGATCAGCAGTGTCCTGGTGATTTCCTTTGTATATCTGGGCCTGTCAGTAAAATAATGTATAAGTAAAATATTAATGAGTGCAGACAGGTTGAGTGAGAGCCTGTGAGAGTTAGAGACAGGGAAGGCAAGAAGAGAAATAGAAGAGTGGGAATGAGACCAGAAGTCAAAAACCTCCCACACTGTGTTCACACATGACAGGTTCAAACCTGGGTTGTAGAGATTGTAAGGCGGAAGTCTCAAGTCCACAGAACCCAGACCACCCCAGCCTTCACCATATGTGTGTAGTATTTATGACACGAAATGTATTGTGAGTGTAAACTTCCCTTCAAATATAAGCGAAAAATCTATCAAGCAGAAGAAATGACCCCTCGTGTAATATAGGACTAAATGAATAAATAAATATGCAAAAAAATGGGGATGATCTAGGAGGATTTGAAAAAAATGAAAAATAAAAACAAAAAGCACAAGAAGACCTGATTAAAGCAGATAATGAAAACCACCTACTGAGAAACAGAGGGCTGCTTCAAAAATTCTGAGACACTTCAGAGTCCAGGGAAATTAAGATTTCAGGAGAATGAGAAGAAATTTATATGTACTGAAGCTTACACTAGAGAAAGGAGGCAAGTTCTGTACTATGATAATTACAATAAGGATGCTGATAGAAATGCTATTAGAAATGCTACTGGAAGGTACTATTATTTATAATTGTATTGACTCCTGTTCCAACTAGGTTGGCCAATTATTAATGAAAAAGGGAGCTGTTATAAATGTGTTAATTATGATAAAGATCAATTACATAGGTCGACAATTCTAAAAATAACAGATATATATGAATGTATGTATATGTTTATTATAAAGTCTGAGAGATACTGCCATGGATATGAGGAAACAGAATATGGTTTGTGTCAGAGAGACTTACAAAGCTGTGGCTCCAGTAGCCTAGGTGATATCACCAACAAAACAAGCCAGAGCTCAGCAGTGCTCTGGTAAATCTCTTTGTATATCTGGGCCTGTCAGTAAAATAAGTATATAAATAAAATATCAATGAGTGAAGACAGAGTGTGTGAGAGCCTGTGAGAGTTAGAGACAGAGAAGGCGAGAAGAGAAATAGATGAGTTGGAAAGAGACCAGAAGTCAAAAACCTCCTACACTGTGTTCATTGATGACAGGTTCAAAGCTGGCTTGTAGAGATTGTAAGGCAGCAGCTCTCATGCCCACAGACCCCAGACAGCCTCAGACTTCACCATATGCTATACTACCAGACCTGACAGTAATGTGTGTGTGAGTGTGTGTCTGTCTGTATTTGTGTGTCTGTGTGTGCTCAGAGCTCACCTATCATAGTCTCAGAGCATGGGTGTCAAGGTAGCCAGCCTCACCTGCAACTTATGTACAGAGAACCTAGCTGGTTAGAATACAAGAGCATGAGTCTGTCCAGTCACGTTTGGCTGCCTAATCAGCCTCCTGAATCTCAGTCAACTGCTCAGGGCAGCTGATTACAAGACCAGAAAGAAACCAGTTAGAGCTGTGTTTCAACATAGATGGGAACTGTGTATGACCAAACAATAGTGGATGAACCCGGCCCTTTAAACCTACCCTTTGGGTCTGGCTAAGGCAATTGCTCCTGTGGCCTCACAATCCCTGATCATGGTGCCTGGTGTCCACACATAACACTCAGAGAGATTCCCTGAAGTAGGCATGCATGAGTGTCCCATACAAAGTCGCTCTGCTTGCAGGAAGCACAAACTCCTGTGTCCTTGCTATGGAGAGACAAAAGGAACATGGATGCCTCCATTGGCGGAATTTGGAGCTTCCAGTGGAGATCACAGTCCCGCCCGTCACCTGAGGGCTTGGCTGCTGCTAATAAAGGCAATTGGAAACACCTGTTACAACTTGGGGCCTGAGGACATACTCAGGAATCCCTCCAAGAGCTAGCAGGCTGTCAGACCTCCTGACCCCGGGATATCTGTGCTCCTAGTTGTAAGGCCTTCAGGCCAGAGGTGAGTATATTCCCTAGATACAAGAACGAACTTCAGGTTTCAAAAGGATTTGAAACCCCAGGAGGCCCTTGGAAAAGACATTTCATAGCCATCAAAACACCCTCTTTCTGAATGCTGGAAGTTTCCATTTTGCTTGCAAATCTGGACAATGGTGTGGCCATCAGTACCACAGATCCTTTACATTTGACCCAATAGAGAGAAAGCACAATGTGTGTGCCAGGGTGGTAGAGTTTCACTTCTCTTCACCAGGGCTCTCATGGATTAAGAACAAGGATGCAGTGCAGGAAATTGAGGAGGGCTGCATTTAGGCTGAGTGTCAGCCACAGGGCCCTGGAGAATGGAAGTCAAGCACAGACGGGCTGGACAGCTGCAGCTGGAGAGGGACATATGCCTGTTACATGCATGAGGAATGCTGTCTCCTCAGTTCCCCTCTGTACTACGCAATATGCACGAGATTAAGTAATCCAAAGGGCAAAGAAAGCAAAATTTCAACACCAGGAAGACCGAGTTCACAATGCATGCACTGACTTCCACGAAGGGTCCAGGGAAGAAGGCACGCAGAGACAGAGAGACAGAATAACACTGACGGAAAAGGACAGAAAATCTGGCCCTGTGTTGGTCAGTGCCAGAGCACTGAAGAAAAACACTCCATGCCCATGCATACTTCTTACAAGTGGCATTGTTATTTTATGTTTGTGATGAATGGTTACACTTAGAACATCTAGGTCTTAGCCCACTCTGAGAAGCAACACATGGCCTGCACCCCACTCTCCAAAACTGCCCTTGCCTCTCCAAATTGGAAGTAGTTTTAGTGATGCTCCAGCCAAGATGCAGGCTGGCGTATTCATCTCCCTGGTCCCCCCTCTGCCTGTCCTGTGAGCAGGGAACTGCGCTATGTCTTTTTCTTCATTGATTTACAGTTTTGGGATAGGACTCCGTGGGAAAAAAAAACAGGAAGTAGATGATTTGGCAGCTGTAGTTTGTGCTGAGAGAGATTTGTAGAGTGACAAGAGGTAAACAAATGGCTCTGTGAGATGTCTCTCATGACTGTGGCTCAGAAGTGCCAGGTGTATCCGCATTACTACCTTAAACCAGAGCTGTGCAGGTCTCTAGCGAAAATATATTTTCAGACCTCTACAAGTTACATATATATATATATATATATATATATATATATATATAGAGAGAGAGAGAGAGAGAGAGAGAGAGAGAGAGCGCAAGACACTGATGTAGTCATTTTCTACAATGGATGCAATATGACATTCAGACAATTGATTGCTAAAACATGGAGAGAGACTGTGCATCAGGAAAAAAAATGTCCAAAGGAGTAAAATCTCCAAATCATTAGCTATATGCAGCTCCAATGGGACCTAGCAAAAAATGCTCCAGAAGGAACTCATCCAGGAGACTCTCCACATGGACTGACACCACAAGTTTCCTAGCCTGGCAACACACACAGGGCAGCTGCTAGTTCCTTGTGAAAGCCTCAGGGCAAATACCTCTCCCTCTTCAGTGTCTTTACATCTGAAAAGAAGAAAAGTGACCAAGGGCCAAGGAGAGTTACAATGGTGTCAGTATTGAGCAGTAAATCTGAATGTGCCAAGTGTTTTGCACAAAATCACCTGTGCCACAGTGATTCTGTTCTCTCTCTCTCTCCCTCACACACACACACACAAACACAGAGAAACACACACAAACACACACTCTCACAGTTACACACACGCACACATCCACAGAGGCACAGGCACAAATGGAGTTATACACATGCACACTGTACAGATTCTGCAAGGTAGGGCCCTGTGGTGAACCCTGCTTCGCACTTCCTGGATGCAGGCCCAGCCTTTTAAGGCCAGCTCTGAGCTGCCATTGTCTAGATTACTTCAGAAGGCCCTCAGACAGCGCACCAGCCATGTTCAGATATGCCAGAGGCCTAGGCCACGCCCAGAACCCCTGCCAGCAATATCGTTGGGCAGTGTGCTAAGACACGCCCAGGTGTGTCAAGGCCCCTATTCAGTGATTGGCCAGCAAACTTTAGCACGGGTCACAGGGACCTGAAGCACACTCATTGGGCAGCCTCTGGAAGGCCGACCCACCAGCCACTTCTGCTGGAAAGAGATAAGAATTAAAAACCTCCTACACTGTGTTCATTGATGACAGGTTCAATCCTGGCTTGTAGAGATTGTAAGGCAGCAGCTCTCATGCCCACAGACCCCAGACAGCCCCAGCCTTCACCATATTCTGTACTACCAGACCTGACAGTAATGTGTGTGTGTGTCTGTGTCTGTCTGTCTGTCTGTCTGTCTGTGTTTTTGTGTGCTCAGAGCTCACCTATAGTAGTCTCAGAGCATGGGTGGGAAGGTACCCAGCCTCAACTGCAACTTATGTACCGAGAACCTAGCTGGTGAGGGCAAGCCAGCCAGCCCAGATTTTGGCTAAGCAAGAATGCAAATGCAAAGCGCCCCTCATGTCTCCCTGTCCTGAGTTCCCGATTCAATACCATGCCTCACTATCATCCAAACACTGCCAATGGGGGAAGGTGCGGCACCCCTCAGAATTCAGGGGCAGGAGCCTGTCCAGTCACGTTTGACTGCCTACTCAGCCTCCAGACTCTCAGTCCACTGCTCAGGGCTGCAGATTACAAGCCCAGAATGAACCCAGAAAGAGCTGTGTTTCACCATTGATGGGAATGGTTTTTGACCAAACAATAGTGGATGAACCCGGCCCCTCACACCTACCCTTTGGGTCCGGCTAAGGCAATTGCTCCTGTGGCCTCACAATCCCTGATCACGGTGTCCTGGTGTCCACACATCACACTCAGAGAGATTCCCAGAAGTAGGCATGCATGAGTGTCCCATACAAAGTCGCTCTGCTTGCAGGAAGCACAAACTCCCCAGGCCCTTGCTATGGACAGACAAAAGGAAGATGGATGCCTCCATTGGCTGAATTAGGAGCTTCCAGTGGAGATCACAGCCCCGCCCCTCACCTGAGGGCCTGGCTGCTGCTAATAAAGGCAATTGGAAACACCTGTTACCACTTGGGGCCAGAGGACATACTCAGGAATCCCTCCAGGAGCTAGTAGGCTGGCAGACCTATTGAACCCTGGAAAGCTGTCCTCCTAGTTGGAGGGACTTCAGGACAGAGATGAGAATATTCCCTAGATACAAGAACGAACTTCAGGTTTCAAAAGGATTTGAAACCCCAGGAGGCACTTGGAAAAGACATTTCACAGCCATCAAAACACCCTCTTTCTGAACCCTGGAAGCTTCCGTTTTGCAAGGAAAATCTGAACACTGGTGTGGCCATCAGTACCACAGATCCTTTACATTAGGCCCAATAGAGGGAAAGCACAATGTGTGTGCCAGGGGGATAGAGTTTCACTTGTCTTCACCTGGGCTCTCATGGAATAAGGACAAGGATGCAGTGCAGGAAATTGAGGATAGCTGCAATTAGTGTGAGTGTCAGCCACAGGACCTTGGTAATGGGAGTCAAGCACAGAGGGCCTGGACAGCTGCTGCTGGAGATGGACATATGCCTGTTACCTGCAGCAGGAAAGCTGTCTCCTCAGTTCCCCTCTGTACTACCCCATATGCCGGAGACTAATTAATCCAAAGGGCAAAGAAAGGAAAATTTCAACACCAGGAAGTCCGAGTTCACTGACTTCCACGAAGGGTCCAGGGAAGAAGGCAAGCAGAGACAGTCAGAGAGATAGAATTAAAGTGACTGAAAAGGACTGAAATGCTGGCCCTGTGTTGATCAGTGCCAGAGCACTGAAGACAAACCCTCCATGCCCATGCATAGTTCTTAAAATTGGCATTGTTATTTTATGTTGTGAGGAAAGGTTACTCTTAGAACATCTAGGTCTTAGCACACTGTGAGAAGCAACACTTGACCTGCAGCCCACTCTCCAAAACTGCCCTTGCCTCTCCAAATTGGAAGTAGTTTTAGTGATGCTCCAGCCAAGATGTAGGCTGGCGTATTTCATCTCCCTGGTCCTGCCTCAGCTTGTCCTGTGTGCAGAAACTGCACTATGTCTATTTTTTATTTGATTTACAGTTTTGGGATAGGACTCGGTGGATAAAAAGAGGAAGAGGGAAATACATGATTTGGCAGCTGTAGTTTGTGCTGAGAGAGATTTGTAGAGTGACAAGAGGTAAACGAATGGCTCTGTGAGATGTCTCTCATGACTGTGGCACAGAAGGGCCAGGTGTATCCGCATTACTACCTGAATCCAGAGCTGTGCAGGTCTCTAGCTAAAATATATTTTCTGACCTCTACATGTTATATATATATATGGAGAGAGAGAGAGAGAGAGAGAGAGAGAGAGAGAGAGAACAAGACACTCATGTAGTTATTTTCTACAATGGATGCGACATGACATTCAGACAATTGATTGCTAAAACCTGGAGAGACACTGTGCATCAGGAAAAGAATTGTCCAAAGGCGTAAAATCTCCAAATCAATAGCTATATGCAGCTTCAAAGGGACCTAGCGAAAAAGACTCGAGAAGGAACTCATCCAGGATACTCTCCACATGGACAGGCACCACAAGTTTCCTAGTCTGGCAACACACACAGGGCAGATGCTAGTTCCCAGTGCAAGCCTCAGGGCAAAATCCTCTCCCTCTTCAGTGTCTTTACATCTGAAAAGAAGAAAAGTGACCAAGGGCCAAGGAGAGCTACAATGGTGTCTATATTGAGCTGTAAATCAGAATGTGCCAAGTGTTTTGCACAAAATCACCTGTGCCACAGTGATTTTGTTGTTCTCTCTCTCTCTCACTCCCACACACACACAAACACACAAACACACACTCTCACAGTTACACACGCACACATCCACAGAGGCACAGGCACAAATGGAGTTATACACATGCACACTGGACATCTTCTGCAAGGCAGGGCCCTGGGCTGAACCCTGCTTCGCGATTCTTGGAAGCACGCCCAGCCTTTAAGGCCAGCTATGAGCTCCCATTTTCGGGCTTACTTCAGAAGGCCTGCAGACAGGGCACCAGCCATGCTCTGATATGCCAGAGTCCTAGGTCACGCCCAGAACCCCTGCCAGCAATATCATAGGCCAGTGTGCTAAGACAAGCCCAGGAATGTCAAGGCCCCTAGACAGTGATTGACCATCAACCTTGAGCACAGCCCACACGGCCCCGAGCATGCTCATTGGGCAGCCTCTGGCAGGCCCACCCACCATCCACTACTGCTGGAAAGAGATGAGAATTCAAAAACCTCCTACACTGTGTTCATTGATGACAGGTTCAAACCTGTCTTGTAGAGATTGTAAGGCAGCAGCTCTCATGCCTACAGACCCCAGACAGCCTCAGCCTTAACCATATGCTGTACTACCAGACCTGACAGTATTGTGTGTGTGTGTGTCTGTGTCTGTCTGTCTACCTGTGTCTGTGTGTGTTCAGAGATCACCTATAGTAGTCTCAGAGCATGGGTGGTAAGGTAGCCAGCCTCACCTGCAACTTATGTTCAGAAAACCTAGCTGTTCAGGGCAAGCTAGCTAGCCAAGATTCTGGCTAAGCAAGAATACATATGCAAAGCGAATCTCATGTTTAAATCTCCTGAGTTCCCTATTCAATCCCATGCCTCACTATCTATCATCCAAACACTGCCAACAGGGTAAGGTGGGGAAACCCTCAGAATTCAGAGGCATGAGCCTGTCTAGTCACGTTTCGCTGCCTACTCAGCCTCCAGGCTCTCAGTCCACTGCTAAGGGCAGCAGATTACAAACACAGAAATTACACAGAAAGAGCTGTGTTTCAACATAGATGGGAACTGTGTTCGACCAAACAATAGTGGATGAACCCGGTCCCTTACACCTACCCTTTGGGTCTGGCTAAGGCAATTGCTTTGGTGGCCTCACATCCCTGATCATGGTATCCTGGTGTCCACACATCACACTCAGAGAGATTCCCAAAAGTAGGCATGCATGAGTGTCCCACACAAAGTCGCTCTGCTTGCAGGAAACACAAAATCCCTGGGCCCATGATAGAGACAAACAAAAGAAAGATGGATGCCTCCATTGGCTGAAATCAGAGATTCCAGTGGAGATCACAGCCCCGCACCTTACCTGAGGGCCTGGCTGCTGCTAATAAAGGCTATTGGAAACACCTGTTACTACTTGGGCCCTGAGGACATATTCAGGAATCCCTCCAGGAGCTAGCAGGCTGGCAGACCTCCTGACCCAGGGATAGCTGTGCTCCTAGTTGGGAAGGCCTTCTGGCCAGAGGTGAGAATATTACCTAGATAAAAGAAAGAACTTCAGGTTTCAAAAGGATTAGAAACCCCATGAGGAACTTGGAAAAGACATTTCACAGCCATCTAAACACCCTCATTCTGAACCCTAAAAGCTTCCGTTTCACGTGGAAAATATGGAAACTGGCTATAAGTACCACAGATCCATTACATTCGGCCCAATAGAGGGAAAGCAGAATGTGTGTGCCAGGTGGATAGAGTTTCACTTCTCTTGACCTGGGCTCTCATGAAATAAGGACAAGTGTGGTGCAGGCAATTGAGGAGGGCTGCATTTAGGCTGAGTGTCAGCCTCAGGGCCCTGGAGAATGGGAGTCAAGCACAGAGGGCCTGGATAGCTGAAGCTTGAGATGGACATATGCCTATTACCTGTAGCAGGATTGCTTTCTTCTCAGTTCCCCTATGTACTACGTCATATCCATGAGACTAAATAATCCAAAGGGCAAAGAATGGAAATTTTCAACTCCAAGAAGACTGAGTCTACAATGCATGCACTGACTTCCAGTAAGGGCCCAGTGAGGAAGGCACGTAGAGTCAGTCAGAGAGACAGAATGACAGAGACAGAAAAGGACTGAAATTCTGGCCCTGTGTTGATCAGTGCCAGAGCACTGAAGACAAACACTCCATGCCCATGCATACTTCTTACAAGTGGCAGTGCTATTTTATGGTTGTGAGGAAACATTACACTTAGAACATCTACGTCTTAGCCCATTCTGAGAAACATCACGGCCAGCAGCCCACTCTCCAAAACTGCCCTCACCTCTAAAAATTGGAAGTATTCTTAGTGATGATCCAGCCAAGATGCAGGCTGGAGAATCTCAAGGCGCTGGTCCAGCCTCACCCTGTCCTGTGTGCAGGGAACTGCACTATGTCTATTTCTTCTTTGATTTACAGTTTTGGGATAGGACACCTGCAGCACTTCTGCACCACTTGTAAAGATTTCCCCTGGCAGGTGGGGACCAGGGTGTTGAAGCCAAGTCCTCCTGCATTGTAACATGAGTGCTTAACTGGGTGTGGCACCACCTGGTACACTTGATGGGACACTGTTTTTAGCAAGGAATAGAAATTCTCATGGCAAGGTAATAAATAAATAAATAAATGAAGAAATAAATAAAAGTGCATTGACATTAACTCAGTGGAAACACACAGGGACATATACATCTCTGTGACCTGTATTACTTATTCATTGATTGATTGATTGATGGCCTCAAAGGGTTATTGCCACAGCTCAGTGCCTGCGCCACAAATAATCCACAGCTCCTGCACTCCATTTGTTCCCCTTTCGCTGCCCTTGTTGCTTGGTCACTGTGGTGGTTCTTGTTGCTGTTGTTGTTCTTACTGACACTTGCATCGGACAGAGAGAAAAGGAGAGAGCAGGTGAAATACAGAGTGGGAGAGAAACATAGAGCCCCTGAAGACCTGGTTCACCCCCTGTAAATTTTGGTCCTTTTCCCTCCAAAAAAGATTTTTCCCTTTTTTCACTGAGAAACAGGCAGCAGACAGGTGACCCAGGCAGGGGGAAAAAAATTAAAAGCCTTTTTTTTTTAACCTAAGTGAATGACCATCTTCTGGGAAGTACAGGTTTTGAACCTGAAAACTCTGTCTGTCTGTCTCCTAGTCCACAGAAAGAGCCACTAGCCCAGCCAAATCTCATGCTCAGATGGGGTGATTTTGCCAGTCAAAGGTCTGAACAGCACACTAGGGATTGGGCGGCCTGAGACCCAAATGTTACATTGTAGATGGACTGTTTGCAGTTCTTGCTCCCCAGGACATTGGACTATCTCAACTCCCTCCCCTACAGCATGAAAAAAGACTCTTGACAACCTTGGAGCAAACGGAGTGGGGGCAAGGGGAGCTGTTTGTATGTCTGCACGGCTCATGCCCAGATGTCTGAGGGGGGCCGTGGCAGAGGCTGTAAGGGGGCTAGGGGGCAGAAGGAGACTGTTTGCGAGGCAGGCTGCAGGCAGGGGAGCCCATGAGTGAGTTCAGGGCTGTGTTTGTGTGTGTGGTGGCAGGGGGTTAGAGCAGGTCCCCCTGCTGGATGGTGAGATGGCAGCTGGGCTGGCCGGGGCCCTCAGGACTGAAGGGCAGAAGCAGGGTGGCAGTAAAGTAGCACAAGGAGGCTCACAGTAGATGTTAGTTGGGGAGCTGGGGGACAGAGGGCAAGGGGAAAGGGGGCATCCTTGAGAAGGGATCTGGACTAGAGAGTGGGGGGAGCTGGAGGCATGGAAGGTCCCAGGAATCAGGGACTGACAGGAACAGATTCCTGCACCCACCCACAGGATAGAAGCTGCAGCAGCCAGAGCACCAACCCTGGATAGCCTAGGCCAAGGGCCCTGAGTGAGTCCCTCTGAGGATGAGGAATTGGAGGAGGAGTTGGAGTAGGAGGAGTAGAAGGAGGAGGATCTGGAGGAGGAGGGGTAGGTGGGCAGCTGACAGTAGGCAAGGGATTAATTGAGGCCTCCATTATGGAGGCATGTGTCCATGCAGGCACCCACCAAACCTCAGGGGCAGCTCAGGGCACCCAGGGACCTGGTGTGGGTATCTCTGGGGCGGGGACTGTAAGACAGTCAGCAAGACTCTGTGTCAGTGCACATGGTGGGACAGGGGCCTGGCGGAACTTGGTCCAGAGCCCTGGGCTGTCAAATGCCAGCCCCTTGCCCAGACAAACACCAATCTACCTATAGCCCCTTGCCGGGCCGACCTCTACCTGCTTTGGCCTGGGGCTCTGGCTCTGGTGGCTGGCCACTACCCTCAGGTCAAGTTCAGGGTGGGGGTCATGGCTGCTGGTCAACTGGATGTGCGGGATCCCCTTGGCCTAGCAACCACAGGAGCCCTCTGTGATGTCCTAGCCCCTGGTATTCTGTGCTGGCCACACTGGCACTGGGCAGTCCAACTGCCCTGCCACTAGGTCAGTCAGCAGCGCCCAGACACCTGGGCCCTGGCACAGAGGGACGGAAGGATGGGAAGACAGTTTGACCGAGGAGGGACTTCAGGGACCTCTGGCAGCCAAGAGAAGACAGCTGGAGGTGTGACCGGGATCCAGGGAGCCCAGGCCAGAGCTGCCTGCATGCCTGCCTGCCTTCCTGGATGTCTGTACGCTGCCTTTGTCCAGATAGGTTTCTCAGGTCCCCTCCACTCCTGTCCTGTCCTGTCCTCTCCTGTCCTCACCATCCACTCCACTCTCCTCTCCTCCTCACTTTGCTTCTCTCCTTTGTCTATCCTCTCTTCCGGGTGCCCTGCTCACCAGCTCCAGCACTTGTGATGGTTCTCCAGTGACAGCAGTTCACAACCCCTTCCACCCCCTCCCTGCCCCTGACGTGACCCAGCTCACAGGTTCTCCGGCTCACCCCACCCACACACACACCCCCCAACACATTCTCTGGTTCAGCCCCTCTGCCCTATTCAGCCGAACTGGCCCCTTTGCAACCTACCTATGCATCGTTGTTTGTCTTCACCATTCAAGGAGAGATCTCCTTTTGTACTTAGCTTGGTTGACTGGTGGATGGATGGATGAATGGATGGATGGATGGATGGATGGATAGCTGGAAGGATAGCTGGATGGGTGGATGGATGGACAGGTCAATGGATTGGGTTTGTAGAGGCAGAGTACCATCTAGAGGTACTTGAGACCTTTTGTGTCAGAGCCCTAGTCTATGTCAAATGGAAAACATGAATTCATCAATAACAAAAATGAATAACCACCTAAACAAATAAATAAATATAAAAACTGGGTTAAAAAATACATTGCATCTTTGCCTTTCTGCATATGGTATGCTGTGAGGATCTTAACAAGGACAGCATTGTCCTGAGTAGCCCCTTTGAAGTAGTGGAATATTTCATTTTCCTTTTTTTTTTTGACTTTCCATTTTCTTGATTATTTATTGGAATAAAAAGACAGTAATTGAGAGGGAAGGGAGGGGTAGAGAGTTTGAGACACAGAGAGAGACACTTGCAGCACTTCTGCACCACTTGTAAAGATTTCCCCCAGCAGGTGGGGACCAGGGTCTTGAAGCCCAGTCGTCCTGCATTGTAACATGAGTGCTTAACTGGGTGTGGTACCACCTGGTACCCTGATGGGACACTGTTTTTAGAAAGTAATAGAAATTCTCGTGGCAAGGTAATAAATTAATAAATGAAGAAATAAATAAAAGTGCATTGACATTAACTCAGTGAAAACACACAGGGACATATACATCTCTGTTACCTGTATTACTTATTCATTGATTGATTGATTGCGTCAAGGGGTTATTGCCACAGCTCAGTGCCTGTGCCACGAATACTCCACAGCTCCTGCTCTCCATTTGTTCCCCTTTCGCTGCTCTTGTTGCTTGGTCACTGTGGTGGTTATTGTTGCTTTTGTTGTTCTTACTAATACTTGCATCGGACTGAGAGAAAAGGAGAGAGCAGGGGAAATACAGAGTGGGAGAGAAACATAGAGCCCCTAAAGACCTGCTTCACCCCTCTAAAGTGACACCCCTGCAGGTGTGGGTCTGGGCGCCACACCCCAGACCGTTCCACATGTCCCCTCTTTTCGTGAGCGCCACAAGCCCTTAACCCTCTGACATACCGCCAAACCTCCCTGCATTTACTTTTTAAGGCAATATGACCTGCCTCGTTTTGAATCCTCATTATCCTGAGGATCAGTCCTGGAGACAGTGTCATGACACGACACACGGAGATCTCTGGTATCAGAGAGCACCTGGAACAGCAGCTGGGCTCTAATGCTAGGGCAGGAGCAACTCCCCATCCACCTCCATGGAGCCCACCTGCCTGAATTTTGGTCCTTTTCCCTCCAAAATAGGTTTTTCCCTTTTTTCACTGAGAAACAGGCAGCAGACAGGTTACCCAAGCAGGGGAAAAAATAAATAAAAAGCTCTTTTTTTTTTTTTAACCATAGCGAATGACCATCTTCTGGGAAGTACAGGTTTTGAACCTGAAAACTCTGTCTGTCTGTCTCCTAGTCCACAGAAAGAGAAACTAGCCCAGCCAGATCTCACGCTCAGATGGGGTGTTTTTGCCAGTCAAAGGTCTGCACAGCGCACTAGGGATTGGGCGGCCTGAGACCCAAATGTTACAATGTAGATGGACTGTTTGCAGTTCTTGCTCCCCTGGACATTGGACTGTCTCAACTCCCTCCCCTAATACATGAAAAAAAGACTCTTGACAAACTTGGAGCAAATGGAGTGGGGGCGAGGGGAGCTGTTTGCATGTCTGCGCTGCTCATGCCCAGGTGTCTGTGGGGGGCCGTGGCAGAGGCTGTAAAGTGGCTAGGGGGCAGAAGGAGACTGTTTGAGAGGCAGGCTGCAGGCGGGGGAGCCCATGAGTGTGTTCAGGGCTGTGTTTGTGGATGTGGTGGCAGGGGGTTAGGGCAGGTGAGATGGCAGCTTGGCTGGCTCTGGGCCCCCCGGGCTGAAGCGCAGAAGCAGGGTGGCAGTAAAGTAGTCCAGGGAGGCACACAGTAGATGTTAGTTGGGGAGCTGGGGGACAGAGGGCAAGGGGAAAGGTGGCATCCTTGAGGAGGGGTCTCGAATAGAGAGTGGGAGGAGCTGGAGGCATGGAAGTTCCCAGGAACCAGGGACTGACAGGAACAGATTCCTGCACCCACCCACTGGATAGAAGCTGCAGCAGCCAGAGCAGCAGCCCTGGCTTGCCTTGGCCAAGGGCCCTGAGTGAGTTCCTCTGAGGATGAGGAAGAGGAGGAGGAGGAGGAGGAGGAGGAGGAGTAGGAGGAGGAGGAGGGGCAGGATGGTAGCTGTCAGTAGGCAACAGGATTAATAGAGGCCTCCATTACGGAGGCATGTGTCCAGGCAGGCACCCACCAAACCTCAGGGGCAGCTCAGGGCACCCAGGGACCTGGTGTGGCTATCTCTGGGGCGGGGACTGTCAGTCAGTCAGCAAGACTGTGTGTCAGTGCACATGGTGTGACAGGGGCCTGGTGGAAATTGGTCCCCAGCTCTAGGCTGTCAGATGCCAGCCCCTTGCCCCAGACACACACCAATCTGCCCATAGCCCCTTGGCCCAGCCGACCTGCACCTGCTTTGGCTGGGGCTCTGGCTCTGGTGGCTGGCCACCACCCCTCAGGTCAAGTTCAGGTTGGGGGTCATGGCTGCTGGTCAACTGCATGTGCAGGGACTGACAGGAACAGATTCCTGCACCCACCCACTCGATAGAAGCTGCAGCAGCCAGAGCAGCAGCCCTGGCTTGCCTAGACCAAGGGCCCTGAGTGAGTCCCTCTGAGGATGAGGAAGAGAAGGAGGAGGAGGTGGAGGAGGATGAAGAGGAGGAGGAAGAAGAAGAAGAGGAGGAGGAGGAGGAGGAGGAGGAGGGGCAGCAGGGCAGCTATCAGTAGGCAATGTGATTAATAGAGGCCTCCATTACGGAGGCATGTGTCCAGCCAGGCACTCACCAACCCTCAGGGGCAGCTCAGGGCACCCAGGGACTTGGTGTGGGTATCTCTGGGGCGGAGACTGCCAGTCAGTCAGCAAGACTGTGTGTCAGTGCAAATGGTGGGACAGGGGTCTGACGGACCTTGGTCCCCAGCCCTGGGATCTCAGATGCCAGCCCCATGCCAGACACACACCAATCTGCCCAGAGCCCCTTGTCCCGGCCGACCTGCCCCTGCTTTGGCCTGGGGCTCTGGCTCTGGTGGCTGGCTACCACCCCTCAAGGTCAAGTTCAGGGGGGGGGTCATGGCTGCTGGTCAACTGCATGGGCGGTGTCCCCGTGGCCTAGCAACCACAGGAGCCCTCTGTGATGTCCTAGCCCCTGGCATTCTGTGCTGGCCACACTGGCACTGGGCAGCACAACTGCCCTGCCACTAGGTCAGCCAGCAGCGCCCAGACACCTGGGCCCTGGCTCATAGGGGTGGAAGGATGGGAAGCCAGTGCTGACCGACAAGGGACCTCAGGGACCTCTAGCAGCCAAGAGAAGACAGGTGGAGGTGTACCCAGGATCCAGGGAGCCCAGGCCAGAGCTGCCTGCATGCCTACCTGCCCTCCTGGATGTCTGTATGCTGCCTTTGTCCAGGTAGGTTTCTCAGGTTCCCTCCACTCCTGTCCTCTCCTGCCCTCTCCTGTCCTCACCATCCTCTCCCCTCTCCTCTCCTCTGCACTTTCCTTCTCTTCTTTGACTGTCTTCTATTGCGGGTGCCCTGCTCAACAGCTCCAGCACTTGTGATGGTTCTCCAGTGACAGCTGTTCGCAACCCCTTCCACGCCCTTCCTGCCCCTGAGGTGACCCAAATCACAGGTCTCCGGCTCACCCCACCCACACCCACACCCCCCAACACATTCCCTGGTTCAACCCTTCTGCCCTATTCAGCTGAACTGGCCCCTTTGCAACCTACCTATGCATCCTGGTTTCTCTTCACTATTCAAGGAGAGATCTCCTTTTGTACTTAGCTTGGTTGATTGGTGTATGGATGGATGGATGGATGGATGGATGCATGGATGCATGGATGCATGGATGGATGGATGTATAGATTGATGGGTGGATGGATGGATGCATGGACAGCTCAATGGATTGGTTTTGTAGAGGCAGAGTACATCTAGGGGTACTTGAGACCGCTGGTGTCAGAGCCAGAGTCTATGTCAAATGTAAAACATTAATTCATCAATAACAAAAATGAATAAGCACCTAAATAAATAAATAAATATATATAAAAACTGGGTTTAAAATACATGGTGTCTTTGCCTTTCTGCATATGGTATGCTGTGAGGATCTTAACAAGGAAAGCATTGTCCTGAGTAGCCCCATTGAAGTAGTGGAATATTTCCTTTTCCTTTTTCTTTTTTTACTTTCAATTTTCTTGATTATTTACTGGAATAAATAGATAGGAATTGAGAGGGAAGGGAGGGATAGAGAGTTTGTGACACAGAGAGAGTCACCTGTAGCACTTCTGCTCCACTTGTAAAGATTTCCCCCGGCAGGTGGGGACCAGTGTCTTGAAGCCCAGTCCCCTTGCATTGTAACATGAGTGCTTAACTGGGTGTGGCACCAACTGGTACAGTTGATGGGACACTTTTTTTAGCAATGAAAAGAAATTCTCATGGCAAGGTAATAAATAAATGAAGAAATAAACAAAAGTGCATTTACATTATCTCTGGAAACACACAGGGACATATACATCTCTGTTACCTGTATTATTTATTCGTTGATTGATTGATTGATTGATTGCCTAAAGGGGTTATTGCATCAGCTCAGAGTCTGCGCCACTAATAATCCACAGCCCCTGCACTGCTTTTGTTCCCCTTTTGCTGCCCTTGTTGCTCGGTCACTGTGGTGGTTATTGTTGTGGTTGTCGTTGTTGTTTTGACCTTGCATCAGACAGAGAGAAAAGGAGAGAGCAGGGGAAATACAGAGTGGGAGAGAAAGATAGAGCCCCTAAAGACCTGCTTCACCCCCTGTAAAGCGACTCCCCTGCAGGTGGGGGTCTGGGCGCCAGACCCCAGACCCTTCCACCTGCCCCCTCTTTTCGTGAGTGAAACAAGGCATTAACCCTCTGACATACCGCCAAACCTCCCTGGATTTACTTTTGAAGGCAACATGACCTGCCTCGTTTTGAATCTCATTATCCTGAGGGTCAGTCATGGAGACAGTGTCATGACACGACACACGGAGATCTCTGGTATCTGAGAGCACCTGGAACAGCAGCTGGGGCTCTAGTTCCAGGGCAGGAGCAACTCCCCATCCACCGTCCACGGAGTCCACCTGCCTGCATTTTGTTCCTTTTCCCTCCAAAAAAGATCTTTCCCTTTTTTCACTGAGAACCAAGCAGCAGACAGGTTACTCAGCCTTTTTTTTTTTTTTTTTTCTAACCGTACAGAATGACCATCTTCTGGGAAGTACAGGTTTTGAACCTGAAAACTCTGTCTGTATGTGTCCTAGTCCACAGAAAGAGCCACTAGCCCAGACAGATCTCACGCTCAGATGGGGTGTTTTTGCCAGTCAAAAGTCTGCACAGCGCACTAGGGATTGGGCGGCCTGAGACCCAAATGTTACATTATAGATGGACTGTTTGCAGTTCTTGCTCCCCAGGACATTGGACTTTCTCAACTCCCTGCCCTACAGCATGAAAAAAAGGTTCTTGACCAACCATAGAGCAAATGGAGTAAGGGCGAGTGGAGCTTGTAGCATGTCTGCGCTGCTCATGCCCAGGTTTCTGTGGGGGGCCGTGGCAGAGGCTGTAAGGGGGCTAGGGGGCAGAAGGAGACTGTTTGAGAGGCAGGCTGCAGGCAGGGGAGCCCGTGAGTGTGTGCAGGGCAGTGTGTGTGGGTGTGGTGGCAGGGGGTTAGGGCAGGTGGATGGCAGCTGGGCTGGCTCTGGGCCCCCAGGGCTGAAGCGCAGAAGCAGGGTGGCAGTAAAGTAGTGCAGGGAGGCACACAGTAGATGTTAGTTGGGGAGCTGGGGGACAGAGGGCAAGGGGAAAGGTGGCATCCTTGAGCTGGGGTCTGGAGTAGAGATTGGGGGGAGCTGGAGGCATGGAAGGTCCCAGGAACCAGGGATTGACAGGAACAGATTCCTGCACTCACCCACTGGATAGAAGCAGCAGCCCTGGCTTGCCTAGACCAAGGGTCCTGAGTGAGTCCCTCTGAGGATGAGGAAGAGAAGGAGGAGGAGGTGGAGGAGGAGGAAGAGGAGGAGGAAGAAGAAGAAAAAGAAGAGGAGGAGGAGGAGGAGGAGGAGGAGGAGGAGGGGCAGCAGGGCAGCTATCAGTAGGCAATGGGATCAATAGAGGCCTCCATTATGGAGGCATGTGTCCAGGCAGGCACCCACCAATCCTCAGGGGCAGCTTAGGGCACCCAGGGACCTGGTGTGGGTATCTCCGGGCGGGGACTGTCAGTCAGCAAGACTGTGTGTCAGTGCAAATGGTGGGACAGGGGCCTGGCGGACCTTGGTCCCCAGCCCTAGGCTCTCAGATGCCAGCCCCATGCCAGACACACACCAATCTGCCCAGAGTCCCTTGTCCAGGCCGACTTGCCCCTGCTTTGGCCTGGGGCTCTGGCTCTGGTGGCTGGCTACCACCCCTCAATTTCAAGTTCAGGGTGGGGGTCATGGCTGCTGGTCAACTGGATGGGCGTGGTCCCCGTGGCCTAGCAACCACAGGGGCCCTCTGTGATGTCCTAGCCCCTGGCATTCTGTGCTGGCCACACTGGCACTGGGCAGCACAACTGCCCTGCCACTAGGTCAGCCAGCAGCTCCCAGACGCCTGGGCCCTGGCTCAGAGGGGCGGAAGGATGGGAAGCCAGTGCTGACCGACAAGAGACCTCAGGGCTGGCAGCCAAGAGAAGACAGGTGGAGGTGTGCCCAGGATCCAGGGAGCCCAGGCCAGAGCTGCCTGCATGCCTGCCTGCCCTCTTGGATGTCTGTATGCTGCCTTTGTCCAGGTAGGTTTCTCAGGTCCCCTCCACTCCTGTCCTCTCCTGCCCTCTCCTGTCCTCACCATCCTCTGCCCTCTCCTCTCCTCTGCACTTTGCTTCTCTCCTTTGACTGTCTTCTATTGCGGGTGCCCTGCTCAACAGCTCCAGCACTTGTGATGGTTCTCCAGTGACAGCTGTTCACAACCCCTTTAACCCCCTTCCTGCCCCTGAGGTGACCCAACTCACAGGTCTCCGGCTCACCCCACCCAAACCCACACCCCCCAACACATTCCCTGGTTCATCCCCTCTGCCCTATTCAGCCGAACTCGCCCCTTTGCAACCTACCTATGCATCCTGGTTTATCTTCACTATTCAAGGAGAGATCTCCTTTTGTACTTAGCTTGGTTGACTGGTGGATGGATGGATGGATGCATGGATGCATGGATGGATGGATGGATGGATGTATAGATTGATGGGTTGATGGATGGATGCATGGACAGCTCAATGGATTGGTTTTGTAGAGGCCGAGTACCATCTAGGGGTACTTGAGACCGCTGGTTTCAGAGCCAGAGTCTATGTCAAATGTAAAACATTAATTCATCAATAACAAAAATGAATAAGCACCTAAATAAATAAATAAATATATATAAAAACTGGGTTTAAAATACATGGTGTCTTTGCCTTTCTGCATATGGTATGCTGTGAGGATCTTTACAAGGAAAGGATTGTCCTGAGTAGCCCCATTGAAGTAGTGGAATATTTCCTTTTCCTTTTTCTTTTTTTACTTTCAATTTTCTTGATTATTTAGTGGAATAAATAGACAGGAATTGAGAAGGAAGGGAGGGATAGAGAGTTTGTGACACAGAGAGAGTCACCTGTAGCACTTCTGCTCCACTTGTAAAGATTTCCCCCGGCAGGTGGGGACCAGGGTCTTGAAGCCCAGTCCCCCTGCATTGTAACATGAGTGCTTAACTGGGTGTGGCACCACCTGGTACCCTTGATGGGACACTTTTTTTTTAGCAATGAAAAGAAATTCTCATGACAAGGTAATAAATAAATGAAGAAATAAACAAAAGTGCATTTACATTAACTCTGGAAACACACAGGGACATATACAACTCTGTTAACTGTATTACTTATTCGTTGATTGATTGACTGACTGATTGTCTCAAGGGGTTTTCGCCTCAGCTCAGTGCCTGCGCCACAAATAATCCACAGCCCCTGCACTCCTTTTGTTCCCCTTTCGCTGCCCTTGTTGCTCGGTCACTGTGGTGGTTATTGTTGTGGTTGTCGTTGTTGTTTTGACCTTGCATCAGACAGAGAGAAAAGAAGAGAGCAGGGGAAATACAGAGTGGGAGAGAAAGATAGAGCCCCTAAAGACCTGCTTCACACCCTGTAAAGCGACTCCCCTGCAGGTGGGGATCTGGGCGCCCGACCCCAGACCCTTCCACCTGTCCCCTCTTTTCGTGAGCTCCACAAGGCCTTAACCCTCTGACATACCGCCAAACCTACCTGGATTTACTTTTGAAGGCAACATGACCTGCCTCGTTTTCAATCTCATTATCCGGAGGGTCAGTCCTGGAGACAGTGTCATGACACGACACACGGAGATCTCTGGTATCAGAGAGCACCTGGAACAGCAGCTGGGGCTCTAGTGCCAGGGCATGAGCAACTCCCCACCCACCGTCCACAGAGTCCACCTGCCTGCATTTTGGTCCTTTTCCCTACAAAAAAGATCTTTCCCTTTTTTCACCGAGAAACAAGCAGCAGAGAGGTTACCCAGGCAGGGGAAAAAACAAATAAATAAAAAGCCCTTTTTTTTTTTTTTAACTGGAGCGAATGACCATCTAATGGGAAGTACAGGTTTTGAACCTGAAAACTCTGTCTGTCTGTGTCCTAGTCCACAGAAAGAGCCACTAGCCCAGCCAGATCTCACGCTCAGATGGGGTGTTTTTGCCAGTCAAAAGTCTGCACAGCGCACTAGGGATTGGGCGGCCTGAGACCCAAATGTTACATTGTAGATGGACTGTTTGCAGTTCTTGCTCCCTAGGACATTGGATTTTCTCAACTCCCTCCCCTTCAGCATGAAAAAAAGGTTTTTGACCAACCATAGAGCAAATGGAGTAGGGGCGTGTGGAGCTTGTTGCATGTCTGCACTGCTCATGCCCAGGTGTCTATGGGGGCCTTGGCAGAGTCTGTAAGGGGGGTAGGGGGCAGAAGGAGACTGTTTGAGAGGCAGGCTGCAGGCACGGGAGCCCGTGAGTGTGTGCAGGGCTGTGTAAGTGGGTGTGGTGGCAGGGGGTTAGGGCAAGTTCCCCTGCTGGATGGTGAGATGGCAGCTGGGCTGGCTCTGGGCCCCCAGGGCTGAAGCGCAGAAGCAATGTGGCAGTAAAGTAGTACAGGGAGGCACAGAGTAGATGTTAGTTGCTTGAGCTGGGGGACAGAGGGCAAGGGGAAAGGGGGCATCCTTGAGGAAGAGTCTGGAGTAGAGAGTGGGGGGAGCTGGAGGCATGGAAGGTCCCAGGAACCAGGGAGTGACAGGAACAGATTCCTGCACCCACCCACTGGATAGAAGCTGCAGCAGCCAGAGCAGCAGCCCTGGCTTGCCTAGGCCAAGGGCCCTGAGTGAGTCCCTCTGAGGATGAAGAAGAGAAGGAGGAGGAGGTGGAGGAGGAGGAGGAAGAGGAGGAGGGGCAGGAGGGCAGCTGTCAGTAGGAAACGGGATTAATAGAGGCCTCCATTACGGAGGAATGTGTCCAGGCAGGCACCCACCTGTCCTCAAGGGCAGCTCAGAGCATCCAGGGACCTGGTGTGGGTATCTCCAGGGCGGGGACTGTCAGTCAGTCAGCAAGACTGTGTGTCAGTGCATATGGTGGGACAGGGGCCTGGCGGACCTTGGTTCCCAGCCCTGGGCTGTAAGATGCCAGCCCCATGCGCAGACACACACCAATCTGCCCATAGCCCCTTGGCCCGGCCGACCTGCACCTGCTTTGGCTTGGGGCTCTGGCTCTGGTGGCTGGCCACCACCCCTCAATGTCAAGTTCATGGTGGGGGTCATGGCTGCTGGTCAACTGGATGGGCAGGGTTCCCGTGGCCTAGCAACCACAGGAGCCCTCTGTGATGTCCTAGCCCCTGGCATTCTGTGCTGGCCACACTGGCACTGGGCAGCCCAACTGCCCTGCCACTAGGTCAGCCAGCAGCGCCCATACGCCTGGGCCCTGGCACAGAGGGACGGAAGGATGGGAAGCCAGTGCTGACCGACAAGGGACCTCAGGGCTGGCAGCCAAGAGAAGACAGGTGGAGGTGTGCTCGGGATCCAGGGAGCCCAGGCCAGAGCTGCCTGCATGCCTGCCTGCCTTCCTGGATATCTGTATGCTGCCTTTGTCCAGGTAGGTTTCTCAGGTCCCCTCCACTCCTGTCTTCTCCTGTCCTCTCTTGTCCTCTCGTGCCGTCACCATCCTTTCCCCTCTCCTGTCCTCTGCACTTTGCTTCTCTCCTTTGTCTGTCCTCTCTTCAGGGTGCCCTGCTCAACAGCTCCAGCAATTGTGATGGTTCTCCAGTGACAGTGTTCGCAAACCCTTCCACCCCCTCCCTGCCCCTGAGGTGACCCAACTCACAGGTCTCCGGCTCACCCCACCCAACCCACACCCCCGAATACATTCCCTTGATCAGCCTCTCTGCCCTATTCAGCCGAAATTGCCCCTTTGCAACCTACCCATGCATCCTGGTTTGTCTTCACCATTCAAGGAGAGATCTCCTTTTGTACTTAGCTTGGTTGACTGGTGGATGGATGGATGGATGGATGGAATGGATGGATGGATGGAAGGATGGATGGATGGATGGAAGGATGGATGGATGGATGCATGGAAGGATGGATGGATGGATGGATGTATAGATTGATGGGTGGATGGATGGATGCATGGACAGGTCAATGGATTGGTTTTGTAGAGGCAGAGTACCATCTAGGGGTACTTGAGACCGCTGGTGTCAGAGCCAGAGTCTATGTCAAATGTAAAACATTAATTCATCAATAACAAAAATGAATAAGTGCCTAAATAAATAAATAAATAAATATAAAAACTGCGTTAAAAATACATGGCATCTTTTCCTTTCTGCATATGGTATGCTGTGTGGATCTTAACAAGGAAAGCATTGTCCTGAGTAGCCCCATTGAAGTAGTGGAATATTTCCTTTTCCTTTTTCTTTTTTCACTTTCAATATTCTTGATTATTTATTGGAATAAATAGTCAGGAATTGAGAGGGAAGGGAGGGATAGAGAGTTTGTGACAGAGAGAGAGTCACCTGCAGCACTTCTGCACCACTTGTAAAGATTTCCCTTGACAGGTGGGGACGAGGGTCTTGAATCCCAGTCCCCCTGTATTGTAACATGAGTGCTTAACTGGGTGTGGCACCACCTGGTACCCTAGATGGGACAGTTTTTTTTAGCAATGAAAAGAAATTTTCGTGGCAAGGTAATAAATAAATGAAGAAATAAACAAAAGTGCATTTACATTAACTCTGGAAAGACACAGGGACATCTACATCTCTGTTACCTGTATTACTTATTCGTTGATTGATTGATTGCCTCAAGGGGTTATTGCCTCAGCTCAGTGCCTGCGCCACGAATAATCCATAGCCCCTGCACTCCTTTTGTTCCCCTTTCACTGCCCTTGTTGCTTGGTCACTGTGGTGGTTATTGTTGTGGTTGTTGTTGTTGTTTTGACCTTGCATCAGACAGAGAGAAAAGTAGAGAGCAGGATAAATACCGAGTGGGAGAGAAAGATAGAGCCCCTAAAGACCTGCTTAACCGCCTGTAAAGAGAATCCCCTGCAGGTGGGGGTCTGGGCACCAGACAACGTGCACTTCCACCTGTACCCTCTTTTCGTGAGCGCCACAAGGCCTTAACCCTCGGACATACCGCCAAACCTCCCTGGATTTACTTTTGAAGGCAATATGACCTGCCTCGTTTTGAATCCTCATTATCCGGAGGGTCAGTCCTGGAGACAGTGTCATGACAGGACACACGGAGATCTTTGGTATCAGAGAGCACCTGGAACAGCAGCTAGGGCTCTAGTGTCAGGAAAGGAGCAACTCCTCATCCACCCTCCACGGAGTCCACATGCCTGCATTTTGGTCCTGTTCCCTCCAAAAAAGATCTTTCCCTTTTTTCACTGAGAAACAAGCAGCAGAGAGGTTACCCAGGCAGGGGAAAAAAATAAATAAAAAGCCTTTTTTTTTTTTTTTAACCGTAGCGAATGACCATCTTCTGAGAAGTACAGGTTTTGAACCTGAAAACTCTGTCTGTCTGTGTCCTAGTCCACAGAAAGAGCCACTAGCCCAGCCAGATCTAACGCTCAGATGGGGTGTTTTTGCCAGTCAAAAGTCTGCACAGTGCACTAGGGATTGGGCGGCCTGAGACCCATATGTTACATTGTAGATGGACTGTTTGCAGTTCTTGCTCCCCAGGACATTGGACTTTCTCAACTCTCTCCCCTACAGCATGAAAAAAGGTTCTTGACCAACCATAGAGCAAATGGAGTAGTGGCGAGTGGATCTTGTTGCATGTCTGCGCTGCTCATGCCCAGGTGTCTGTGGGGGGCCGTGGCAGAGTCTGTAAGGGGGCTAGGGAGCAGAAGGAGACAGTTTGAGAGGCAGGCTGCAGGCAGGGGAGCCCGTGAGTGTGTGCAGGGCAGTGTGTGTGGGTGTGGTGGCAGGGGGTTAGGGCAGGTCCCCCTGCTGGATGGTGAGATGGCAGCTGGGCTGGCTCTGGGCCCCCAGGGCTGAAGCGCAGAAGCACTGTGGCAGTAAAGTAGTACAGGGAGGCACAGAGTAGATGTTAGTTGGTTGATCTGGGGGATAGAGGCCAAGGGGAAAGGGGGCATCCTTGAGGAGGAGTCTGGAGTAGAGAGTGGGGGGAGCTGGAGGCATGGAAGGTCCCAGGAACCAGGGAGAGACAGGAACAGATTCCTGCACCCACCCACTGGATAGAAGCTGCAGCAGCCAGAGCAGCAGCCCTTGCTTGCCTAGGCCAAGGGCCCTGAGTGAGTCCCTCTGAGAATGAGGAAGAGAAGTAGGAGGAGGTGGAGGAGGAGGAGGAAGAGGAGGAGGGGCAGGAGGGCAGCTGTCAGTAGGCAACGGGATTAATAGAGGCCTCCATTATGGAGGCATGTGTCCAGGCAGGCACCCACCAGTCCTTAGGGGCAGCTCAGGGCACCCAGGGACCTGGTGTGGGTATCTCTGGGGCGGGGACTGTCAGTCAGTCAGCAAGACTGTGTGTCAGTTCAAATGGTGGGACAGGGGCCTGGTGGACCTTGGTTCCCAGCCCTGGGCTGTCACATGCCAGCCCCATTCGCAGACACACACCAATCTGCCCATAGCCCCTTGGCCCGGCCGACCTGCACCTGCTTTGGACTGGGGCTCTGGCTCTGGTCTCTGGCCACCACCCCTCAAGGTCAAGTTCATGGTGGGGGTCATGGCTGCTGGTCAACTGGATGGGCAGGGTCCACGTGGCCTAGCAACCACAGGAGCCCTCTGTGATGTCCTAGCCCCTGGCATTCTGTGCTGGCCACACTGGCACTGGGCAGCCCAACTGCCCTGCCACTAGGTCAGCCAGCAGCGCCCAGACGCCTGTGCCCTTGCACAGATGGACGGAAGGATGGGAAGCCAGTGCTGACCGACAAGGGACTTCAGGGCTGGCAGCCAAGGGAAGACAGGTGGAGGTGTGCCCGGGATCCAGGGAGCCCAGTCCAAGGCTGCCTGCATGCCTGCCTGCCTTCCTGGATACCTGTATGCTGCCTTTGTCCAGGTAGGTTTCTCAGGTCCCCTCCACTCCTGTCTTCTCCTGTCTTCTCCTGTCCTCTCCTGCCCTCACCATCCTCTCCCCTCTCCTCTCCTCTACACTTTGCTTCTCTCCTTTGTCTGTCCTCTCTTCAGGGTGCCCTGCTCAACAGCTCCAGCACTTGTGATGGTTCTCTAGTGACAGCTGTTCACAACCCTTCCACCCCCTCCCTGCCCCTGAGGTGACCCAACTCACAGGTCTCTGGCTCACCCCACCCACACCCACACCCCCCAACACATTCCCTGCTTCAGCCCCTCTGCCCTATTCAGCCGAACTCGCCCATTTGAAACCTACCTATGCATCCTGGTTTGTCTTCACCATTCAAAGAGAGATCTCCTTTTGTACTTAGCTTGGTTGACTGGTGGATGGATGGATGGATGGATGGATGGATGGATGCATGGAAGGATGGATGGATGGATGTATAGATTGATGGGTGGATGGATGGATGCATGGACACGTCAATGGATTGGTTTTGTAGAGGCAGAGTACCATCTAGGGGTAATTGAGACCGCTGGTGTCAGAGCCAGAGTCTATGTCAAATGTAAAACATTAATTCATCAAAAACAAAAATGAATAAGAACCTAAATAAATAAATAAATAAACAAATAAATGTAAAAACTGCGTTAAAAATACATGGCGTCTTTGCCTTTCTGCATATGGTATGCTGTGTGGATCTTAACAAGGAAAGCACTGTCCTGAGTAGCCCCATTGAAGTAGTGGAATATTTCCTTTTCCTTTTTTTTTTTTACTTTCAATATTCTTGATTATTTATTGGAATAAATAGACAGGAATAGAGAGGGAAGGGAGGGATAGAGAGTTTGTGACACAGAGAGAGTCACCTGCAGCAATTCTGCACCACTTGTAAAGATTTCCCCCGGCAGTTGGGGACCAGGGTCTTGAAGCCTAGTCCCCCTGCATTGTAACATGAGTGCTTAACTGGGTGTGGCACCACCTGGTAACCTTGATGGGAAACTTTTTTTTAGCAATGAAAAGAAATTCTCATGGCAAGGTAATAAATAAATTAAGAAATAAACAAAAGTGCATTTACATTAACTCTGGAAACACACAGGGACATCTACATCTCTGTTACCTGTATTACTTATTCGTTGATTGATTGATTGCCTCAAGGGGTTATTGCCTCAGATCAGTGCCAGCGCCACGAATAATTCATAGCCCCTGTACTCCTTTTGGTCCCCTTTCGCTGCCCTTGTAGCTTGGTCACTGTTGTGGTTATTGTTGTGGTTGTTGTTGTTGTTTTGACCTTGCATCAGACAGAGAGAAAAGGAGAGAGCAGGGGAAATACTGACTGGGAGAGAAAGATAGAGGCCCTAAAGACCTGCTTCACCCCCTGTAAAGGGACTCCCCTGCAGGTGGGGGTCTGGGCTCCAGACCCCAGACCCTTCCACCTGTCCCCTCTTTTCGTGAGCGCCACAAGGCCTTAACCCTCGGACATACCGCCAAACATCCCTGGATTTACTTTTGAAGGCAATATGACCTGCCTCGTTTTGAATCTCATTATCCTGAGTGTCAGTCCTGGAGACAGCGTCATGACACGCCACACGGAGATATCTGGTATCAGAGAGCACCTCGAACAGCAGCTGGGGCTCTAGTGCCAGGGCAGGAGCAACTCCCCATCCACCGTCCACGAAGTCCACCTGCCTGCATTTTGGTCCTTTTCCCTCCAAAAAAGATCTTTCCCTTTTTTCACTGAGAAACAAGCTGCAGATAGGTTACCCAGGCAGGGGGGAAAAATAAATAAATAAATGCCTTTTTTTTTTTTAACCATAGCGAATGACCATCTTCTGGGAAGTACAGGTTTTGAACCTGTAAACTCTGTCTGTCTGTGTCCTAGTCCACAGAAATAGCTACTAGCCCAGCCAGATCTCAAGCTCAGATGGGGTGTTTTTGCCAGTCAAAAATCGGCACAGCGCACTAGGGATTGGGCGGCCTGAGACCCAAATGTTACATTGTAGATGGACTTTTTGCAGTTCTTGCTCCCCAGGACATTGGACTTTCTCAACTCCCTCCCCTACAGCACGAAACAAAGGTTCTTGACCAACCATAGAGCAAATGGAGTAGGGGCGAGTGGAGCTTGTTGCATGTCTGCGCTGCTCATGCCCAGGTGTCTGTGGGGGGCCATGGCAGAGGCTGTAAGGGGGCTAGAGGGCAGAAGGAGACTATTTGAGATGCAGGCTGCAGGCAGGGGAGCTCGTGAGTGTGTGCAGGGCTGTGTGTGTTGGTGTGGTGGCAGGGGGTTAGGGCAGGTCCCCCTGCTGGATGCTGAGATGGTAGCTGGGCTGGCTCTGGGCCCCCAGGGCTGAAGCACAGAAGCACTGGGGCAATAAAGTAGTACAGGGAGGCACAGAGTAGATGTTAGTTGGTTGAGCTGGGGGACAGAGGGCTAGGGGAAAGGGGGCATCCTTGAGGAGGGGTCTGGAGTAGAGAGTTGGGGGAGCTGGAGGCATGGAAGGTCCCAGGAACCAGGGAGTGACAGGAACAGATTCCTGCACCCACCCACTGGATAGAAGCTGCAGCAGCCAGAGCATCAGCCCTGGCTTGCCTAGGCCAAGGGCCCTGAGTGAGTCCCTCTGAGCATGAAGAAGAGAAGGAGGAGGAGGTGGAGGAGGTGGAGGAAGAGGAGGAGGGGCAGGAGGGCAGCTGTCAGTAGGAAACGGGATTAATAGAGGCCTCCATTATGGAGGCATGTGTCCAGGCAGGCACCCACCTGTCCTCAAGGGCAGCTCAGAGCATCCAGGGACCTGGTGTGGGTATCTCCAGGTCGGTATCTCTGCAGAGCGCACTAGGGATTGGGCGGGCTGAGCCCCAAATGTTACATTGTAGATGGACTGTTTGCAGTTCTTGCTCCCCAGGACATTGGACTTTCTCAACTAACTCCAGTACAACATGAAAAAAAGGTTCTTGACCAACCATAGAGCAAATGGAGTAGGGGTGAGTGGAGCTTGTTGCATGTCTGCGCTACTCATGCCCAGGTGTCTGTGGGGGGCCGTGTCAGAGGCTTTAAGGGGGCTAGGGGGCAGAAGGAGACTGTTTGAGAGGCAGGCTGCAGGCATGGGAGCCCATGAGTGTGTGCACGGCTGTGTGTGTGGGTGTGGTGGCAGGGGGTTAGGGCAGGTCCCCCTGCTGGATGGTGAGATGGCAGTTGTGCGGGCTCTGGGCCCCCAGGGATCAAGCGCAGAAGCAGTGTGGAAGTAAAGTAGTGCAGGGAGGCACAGAGTAGATGTTATTTGCAGAGCTGGGGGACAGAGGGCAAGGGGAAAGGAGGCATCATTGAGGAGGTGTCTGGAGTGGTGAGTGGGGGGAGCTGGAGGCATGGAAGGTCCCAGGAACCAGGGAGTGACAGGAACAGATTCCTGCACCCACCCACTCGATAGAAGCTGCAGCAGCCAGAGCAGCAGCCCTGGCTTGCCTAGGCCAAGGGCCCTGAGTGAGTCCCTCTGAGGATGAGGAAGAGAAGGAGGAGGAGGTGGAGGAGGAGGAGGAGGAGGAGGGGCAGGAGGGCAGCTGTCAGTAGGCAACGGGATTAATAGAGGCCTCCATTAAGGAGGCATGTGTCCAGGCAGGCACCCACCAATCCTCAGGGGCAGCTCAGGGCACACAGGGTCCTGGTGTGGGTATCTCTGGAGCAGGGACTGTCAGTCAGTCTGCAAGACTGTGTGTCAGTGCACACGGTGGGACAGGGGCCTGGCGGACCTTGGTCCCCCGCCCTGGACTGTCAGATGCAAGCCCCATGCCCAGACAAACACCAATCTGCACATAGCCCCTTGGCCCGGCCGACCAGCACCTGCTTTGGCCTGGGGCTCTGGCTCTGGTGGCTGGCCACCACCCCTCAGGTCAAGTTCAGCGAGGGGGTCATGGCTGCTGGTCAACTGGATTTGCGGGGTCCCCGTGGCCTAGTAACCACAGGAGCCCTCTATGATCTCCTAGCCCCTGGCAATCTGTGCTGGCCACGCTGGCACTGGGCAGCCCAACTGCCCTGCCACTAGGTCAGGCAACAGCGCCCAGACGCCTGGGCCCTGGCACAGAGGGACCGAAGGATGGGAAGACAGTGCTGACCGACGAGGGACCTCAGGGCTGGCAGCCAAGAGAAGACAGGTGGAGGTGCGCCCGGGATCCAGGGAGCCCAGGCCAGAGCTGCCTGCATGCCTGCCTGCCTTCCTGGATGTCTGTATGCTGCCTTTGTCCAGGTAGGTTTCTCAGGTCCCCTCCAATCCTGTCCTCTCCTGTCCTCTCCTGTCCTCACCATCCTCTCCCCTCTCCTCTCCTCTCCTCCGCACTTTGCTTCTCTCCTTTGTCTGTCCTCTCTTCCAGGTGCCCTGCTCACCAGCTCCAGCACTTGTGATGGTTCTCCAGTGACAGCTGTTTGCAACCCCTTCCACCCCCTGCCTGCACCTAATGTGACCCAGCTCACAGGGTCTCCGGCTCACCCCACCCAAACCCACACGCCCCAACACATTCCCTGGTTTAGCCCCTCTGCCCTATTCAGCCAAACTGGGCCTTTGCAACCTACCTATGCATCGTTGTTTCTCCTCACCATTCAAGGAGAGATCTCCTTTTGTACTTAGCTTGGTTGATGGATGGATGGATGGATGGATGGATGGATGGATGAATGGATGGATAGATGGATAGATGTATGGGTGGATGGATGGATGGATGGACAGGTCAATGGATCGGTTTTGTAGAGTCAGAGTAACATATAGGGGTACTGGAGTCCGCTGGTGTCAGATCCCTAGTCAATGTCAAATGTAAAACATTAATTCATCAATAACAAAAATGAATATGCACCTAAATAAATAAATGAATATAAAAACTGGGTTAAAAAATACATGGCGTCTTTGCCATTCTGCATATGGAATGCTGTGAGGATCTTAACAAGGAAAGCATTGTCCTGAGTAGCCCATTTGAAGTCGTGGAATATTTCCTTTTCCTTTTTCTTTTTTTACTTTCTATTTTCTTGATTATTCACTGGAATAAATAGACAGGAATTGAGAGGTAAGGGAGGTAGAGAGAGTTTGAGACACAGAGAGAGACAACTGCAGCACTTCCGCACCACTTGTAAAGATTTCCCCTGGCAGGTGGGAACCAGGGTGTTGAAGCCCATTCCTCCTGCATTGTAACATGAGTGCTTACCTGGGTGTGGCACCACCTGGTACCCTTGATGGGACACTTTCTTTTAGCAATGAAAAGAAATTCTCATGGCAAGGTAATAAATAAATGAAGAAGTCAATAAAAGTGCATTTACATTAACTCAGTGGAAACGCACAGGGACATATACGTCTCTGTTACCTGTATTACTTCATCATGTATGGATTGATTGCCTCAAGGGGTTATTGCCACAGCTGAGTGCCTAAGCCACGAATAATCCACAGCTCCTGCTCTCCATTTGTTCCCCTTTCGCTGCCCTTGTTGCTTGGTCACTGTGGTGGTTATTGTTGCGGTTGTTGTTGTTGTTGTTACTGACCTTGCATCTGACAGACACAAAAGGAGAGAGCAGAGGAAATACAGGGTGGGAGAGAAAGATAGAGCTCCTAAAGACCTGCTTCACCCCCTGTAAAGCGACTCCCCTGCAGGTGGCGGTCTGGGGGCCAGACCCCAAATCCTTCCACCTGTCCCCTCTATTCGTGAGCGCCACAAGCCCTTAACCCTCTGACATACCGCCAAACCTCCCTGGATTTACTTTTGAAGGCAGTATCACCTGCCTCGTTTTGAATCCTCATTATCCTGAGGGTCAGTCCTGGAGACAGTGTCATGACACGACAAAGGGAGATCTCTGTTATCAGAGAGCACCTGGAACAGCAGCTGGGGCTCTAGTGCCAGGGCAGGAGCAACTCCCCATCCACCGTCCACGGAGTCCACCTGCCTGCATTTTGGTCCTTTTCCCTCCAAAAAAGATTTTTCCCTTTTTTCACTTTGAAACAGGCAGGAGACAGGTTACCCAGGCAGGGGAAAAAAAAATAAAAAGCCTTTTTTTTTTTTTTTTTTTTACCGAAGTGAATGACCATCTTCTGGGAAGTATAGGTTTTGAACCTGAAAACTCTGTCTGTCTGTCTGTCTCTTAGTCCACAGAAAGAGCCACTAGCCCAGCCAGATCTCACGCTCAGATGGGGTGTTTTTGCCAGTCAAAGGTCTGCACAGCGCACTAGGGATTGGGCGGCCTGAGACCCAAATGTTACATTGTAGATGGACTGTTTGCAGTTCTTGCTCCCCAGGACATTGGACTGTCTCAACTCCCTCCCCTACAGCATGAAAAAAAGACTCTTGACAACCTTGGAGCAACTGGAGTGGGGGCGAGGGGAGCTGTTTGCATGTCTGCACTGCTCATGCCCAGGTGTCTGTGGGGGTCCGTGGCAGAGGCTGTAAGGGGGCTAGGGGGCAGAAGGAGACTGTTTGAGAGGCACGCTGCAGTCAGGGGAGCCCAGGAGTGTGTGCAGGGCTGTGTGTGTGGGTGTGGTGGCAGGGCTTTAGGGCAGGTCCCCCTGCTGGATGGTGAGATGGCAGCTGGGCTGGCCCTGGGCCCTCAGGGCTGAAGGGCAGAAGCAGGATGGCAGTAAAGTAGCGCAGGGAGGAACACAGTAGATGTTAGTTGGGAGCTGGGGGACAGCGGGTAAGGGGAAAGGGGGCATCCTTGAGGAGGGGTCAGGACTAGAGAGTGGGGGCAGCTGGAGGCATGGAAGGTCCCAGGAATCAGGGACTGACAGGAACAGATTCCTACACCCCCCACAGGATAGAAGCTGCAGAAGCCAGAGCAGCAGCCCTGGCTTGCCTAGGCCAAGGGCCTGAGTGAGTCCATCTGAGGATGAGGAAGAGGAGGAGGGGGTGGAGGAGGAGGAGGAGAAAGAGGAGGAGGAAGAGTAGGAAGAGGAGGAGGAGGAGGCGTAGGAGGAGGAGGAGGGGCAGGAGGGCAGCTGTCAGTAGGCAATGGGATTAATAGAGGCCTCCATTACGGAGGCATGTGTCCAGGCAGGCACCCACCAACCGTCAGGGGCAGCTCAGGGCACCCAGGGACTTGGTGTGGGTATCTCTGGGGCGGGGACTGTCAGTCAGTCAGCAAGACTGTGTGTCAGTGCACATGGTGGGACAGGGGCCTGTCGGACTTTGGTCCCCCGCCCTGGACTGTCAGATGCCAGCCCTATGCCCAGACACACACTATCTGCACATAGCCCCTTTGCCCGGCCGACCAGCACCTGCTTTGGCCTGGGGCTCTGGCTCTGGTGGCTGGCCACCACCCCTCAGTTCAAGTTCAGCGTGGGGGTCATGGCTGCTGGTCAACTGGATGGGCGGGGTCCCCATGGCCTAGCAACCACATGAGCCCTCTGTGATGTCCTAGCCCCTGGCAATCTGTGCTGGCCACACTGGCACTGGGCAGCCCAACTGCCCTGCCACTAGGTCAGGCAACAGTGCCCAGACGCCTGGGCCCTGGCACAGAGGGACGGAAGGATGGGAAGACAGTGCTGACCGACGAGGGACCTCAGGGCTGGCAGCCAAGAGAAGACAGGTGGAGGTGCGCCCGGGATCCTGGGAGCCCAGGCCAGAGCTGCCTGCATGCCTGCCTGCCTTCCTGGATGTCCGTATGCTGCCTTTGTCCAGGTAGGTTTCTCAGGTCCCCTCCAATCCTGTCCTCTCCTGTCCTCTCCTGTCCTCACCATCCTCTCCCCTCTCCTCTCCTCCGCACTTTGCTTCTCTCCTTTGTCTGTCCTCTCTTCCAGGTGCCCTGCTCACCAGCTCCAGCACTTGTGATGGTTCTCCAGTGGCAGCTGTTCGCAACCCCTTCCACCCCCTGCCTGCCCCTAATGTGACCCAGCTCACAGGGTCTCCGGCTCATCCCACCCAAACCCACACGCCCCAACACATTCCCTGGTTCAGCCCCTCTGCCCTATTCAGCCAAACTGGGCCTTTGCAACCTACCTATGCATCGTTGTTTCTCCTCACCATTCAAGGAGAGATCTCCTTTTGTATTTAGCTTGGTTGACTGGTGGATGTATGTATGTATGTATGTATGTATGTATGTATGTATGTATGTATGTATGAATGGATGGATAGATGTATGGGTGGATGGATGGATGGATGGACAGGTCAATGGATCGGTTTTGTAGAGGCAGAGTACCATATAGGGGTACTGGAGTCCGCTGGTGTCAGATCCCTAGTCAATGTCAAATGTAAAACATTAATTCATCAATAACAAAAATGAATAAGCACCTAAATAAATAAATAAATAAATATAAAAACTGGGTTAAAAAATTCATGGCGTCTTTGCCTTTCTGCATATGGAATGCTGTGAGGATCTTAACAAGGAAAGCATTGTCCTGATTAACCCATTTGAAGTCGTGGAATATTTCCTTTTCCTTTTTCTTTTTTTACTTTCTATTTTCTTGATTATTCACTGGAATAAATAGACAGGAATTGAGAGGGAAGGGAGGTAGAGAGAGTTTGAGACACAGAGAGAGACAACTGCAGCACTTCCGCACCACTTGTAAAGATTTCCCCTGGCATGTGGGAACCAGGGTGTTGAAGCCCAGTCCTCCTGCATTGTAACATGAGTGCTTAACTGGGTGTGGCACCACCTGGTACCCTTGATGGGACACTTTTTTTTAGCAATGAAAAGAAATTCTCGTGGCAAGGTAATACATAAATGAAGAAGTCAATAAAAGTGCATTTACATTAACTCAGTGGAAACACACAGGGACATATACGTCTCTGTTACCTGTATTACATCTTCATGTATGGATTGATTGCCTCAAGGGGTTATTGCCACAGCTGAGTGCCTACGCCACGAATAATCCACAGCTCCTGCACTCCATTTGTTCCCCTTTCGCTGCCCTTGTTGCTTGGTCACTGTGGTGGTAATTGTTTTTGTTGTTGTTGTTGTTGTTACTGACCTTGCATCTGACAGACACAAAAGGAGAGAGCAGAGGAAATACAGGGTGGGAGAGAAAGATAGAGCTCCTAAAGACCTGCTTCACCCCCTGTAAAGCGACTCCCCTGCAGGTGGCGGTCTGGGGGCCAGACCCCAAATCCTTCCACCTGTCCCCTCTATTCGTGAGCGCCACAAGCCCTTAACCCTCTGACATACCGCCAAACCTCCCTGGATTTACTTTTGAAGGCAGTATCACCTGCCTCGTTTTGAATCCTCATTATCCTGAGGGTCAGTCCTGGAGACAGTGTCATGACACGACACACGGAGATCTCTGTTATCAGAGAGCACCTGGAACAGCAGCTGGGGCTCTAGTGCCAGGGCAGGAGCAACTCCCCATCCACCGTCCACGGAGTCCACCTGCCTGCATTTTGGTCCTTTTCGCTCCAACAAAGATTTTTCCCTTTTTTCACTTTGAAACAGGCAGGAGACAGGTTACCCAGGCAGGGGGAAAAAAAATAAAAAGCTTTTTTTTTTTTTTTTTTTTTTTTTTTTTACCGAAGTGAATGACCATCTTCTGGGAAGTATAGGTTTTGAACCTGAAAACTCTGTCTGTCTGTCTCTTATTCCACAGAAAGAGCCACTAGCCCAGCCAGATCTCACGCTCAGATGGGGTGTTTTTGCCAGTCAAAGGTCTGCACAGCGCACTAGGGATTGGGCGGCCTGAGACCCAAATGTTACATTGTAGATGGACTGTTTGCAGTTCTTGCTCCCCAGGACATTGGACTGTCTCAACTAACTCCCCTACAGCATGAAAAAAAGACTCTTGACAACCTTGGAGCAACTGGAGTGGGAGCGAGGGGAGCTGTTTGCATGTCTGCACTGCTCATGCCCAGCTGTCTGTGGGGGTCCGTGGCAGAGGCTGTAAGGGGGCTAGGGGGCAGAAGGAGACTGTTTGAGAGGCAGGCTGCAGGCAGGGGAGCCCAGGAGTGTGTGCAGGGCTGTGTGTGTGGGTGTGGTGGCAGGGCGTTAGGGCAGGTGCCCCTGCTGGATGGTGAGATGGCAGCTGGGCTGGCCCTGGGCCCTCAGGGCTGAAGGGCAGAAGCAGGGTGGCAGTAAAGTAGTGCAGGGAGGAACACAGTAGATGTTAGTTGGGAGCTGGGGGACAGAGGGTAAGGGGAAAGGGGGCATCCTTGAGGAGGGGTCAGGACTAGAGAGTGGGGGCAGCTGGAGGCATGGAAGGTCCCAGGAATCAGGGACTGACAGGAACAGATTCCTACACCCCCCCACTGGATAGAAGCTGCAGAAGCCAGAGCAGCAGCCCTGGCTTGCCTAGGCCAAGGGCCCTGAGTGAGTCCATCTGAGGATGAGGAAGAGGAGGAGGGGGTGGAGGAGGAGGAGGAGAAAGAGGAGGAGGAAGAGTAGGAAGAGGAAGAGGAGGAGGCGTAGGAGGAGGAGGAGGGGCAGGAGGGCAGCTGTCAGTAGGCAACGGGATTAATAGAGGCCTCCATTACGGAGGCATGTGTCCAGGCAGGCACCCACCAACCCTCAGGGGCAGCTCAGGGCACCCAGGGACTTGGTGTGGGTATCTCTGGGGCGGGGACTGTCAGTCAGTCAGCAAGACTGTGTGTCAGTGCACATGGTGGGACAGGGGCCTGGCGGACCTTGGTCCCCCGCCCTGGACTGTCAGATGCCAGCCCCATGCCCAGACACACACCAATCTGCACATAGCCCCTTGGCCCGGCCGACCAGCACCTGCTTTGGCCTGGGGCTCTGGCTCTGGTGGCTGGCCACCACCCCTCAGTTCAAGTTCAGTGTGGGGGTCATGGCTGCTGGTCAACTGGATGGGCGGGGTCCCCATGGCCTAGCAACCACATGAGCCCTCTGTGATGTCCTAGCCCCTGGCAATCTGTGCTGGCCACACTGGCACTGGGCAGCCCAACTGCCCTGCCACTATGTCAGGCAACAGCGCCCAGACGCCTGGGCCCTGGCACAGAGGGACGGAAGGATGGGAAGACAGTGCTGACCGACGAGGGACCTCAGGGCTGGCAGCCAAGAGAAGACAGGTGGAGGTGCGCCCGGGATCCAGGGAGCCCAGGCCAGAGCTGCCTGCATGCCTGCCTGCCTTCCTGGATGTCCGTATGCTGCCTTTGTCCAGGTAGGTTTCTCAGGTCCCCTCCAATCCTGTCCTCTCCTGTCCTCTCCTGTCCTTACCATCCTCTCCCCTCTCCTCTCCTCCGCACTTTGCTTCTCTCCTTTGTCTGTCCTCTCTTCCAGGTGCTCTGCTCACCAGCTCCAGCACTTGTGATGCTTCTCCAGTGACAGCTGTTCGCAACCCCTTCCACCCCCTGCCTGCCCCTAATGTGACCCAGCTCACAGGGTCTCCGGCTCATCCCACCCAAACCCACACGCCCCAACACATTCCCTGGTTCAGCCCCTCTGCCCTATTCAGCCAAACTGGGCCTTTGCAACCTACCTATGCATCGTTGTTTCTCCTCACCATTCAAGGAGAGATCTCCTTTTGTACTTAGCTTGGTTGACTGGTGGATGGATGGATGGATGGATGGATGGATGTATGTATGTATGTATGTATGTATGAATGGATGGATAGATGTATGGGTGGATGGATGGATGGATGGATGGACAGGTCAATGGATCGGTTTTGTAGAGGCAGAGTACCATATAGGGGTACTGGAGTCCGCTGGTGTCAGATCCCTAGTCAATGTCAAATGTAAAACATTAATTCATCAATAACAAAAATGAATAAGCACCTAAATAAATAAATAAATAAATATAAAAACTGGGTTAAAAATACATGGCGTCTTTGCCTTTCTGCATATGGAATGCTGTGAGGATCTTAACAAGGAAAGCATTGTCCTGATTAACCCATTTGAAGTCGTGGAATATTTCCTTTTCCTTTTTCTTTTTTTACTTTCTATTTTCTTGATTATTCACTGGAATAAATAGACAGGAATTGAGAGGGAAGGGAGGTAGAGAGAGTTTGAGACACAGAGAGAGACAACTGCAGCACTTCCACACCACTTGTAAAGATTTCCCCTGGCTGGTGGGAACCAGGGTGTTGAAGCCCAGTCCTCCTGCATTGTAACATGAGTGCTTAACTGGGTGTGGCACCACCTGGTACCCTTGATGGGACACTTTTTTTTAGCAATGAAAAGAAATTCTCGTGGCAAGGTAATAAATAAATGAAGAAGTCAATAAAAGTGCATTTACATTAACTCAGTGGAAACACACAGGGACATATACATCTCTGTTACCTGTATTACATCTTCATGTATGGATTGATTGCCTCAAGGGGTTATTGCCACAGCTGAGTGCCTACGCCACGAATAATCCACAGCTCCTGCACTCCATTTGTTCCCCTTTCGCTGCCCTTGTTGCTTGGTCACTGTGGTGGTAATTGTTTTTGTTGTTGTTGTTGTTGTTACTGACCTTGCATCTGACAGACACAAAAGGAGAGAGCAGAGGAAATACAGGGTGGGAGAGAAAGATAGAGCTCCTAAAGACCTGCTTCACCCCCTGTAAAGCAACTCCTCTGCAGGTGGCAGTCTGGGGGCCAGACCCCAAATCCTTCCACCTGTCCCCTCTATTCTTGAGCGCCACAAGCCCTTAACCATCTGACATACCGCCAAACCTCCCTGGATTTACTTTTGAAGGCAGTATCACCTGCCTCGTTTTGAATCCTCATTATCCTGAGGGTCAGTCCTGGAGACAGTGTCATGACATGACACACGGAGATCTCTGTTATCAGAGAGCACCTGGAACAGCAGCTGGGGCTCTAGTGCCAGGGCAGGAGCAACTCCCCATCCACCTTCCACGGAGTCCACCTGCCTGCATTTTGGTCCTTATCCCTCCAAAAAAGATTTTTCCCTTTTTTCACTTTGAAACAGGCAGGAGACAGGTTACCCAGGCAGGGGGAAAAAAATAAAAAGCTTTTTTTTTTTTTTTTACCAAAGTGAATGACCATCTTCTGGGAAGTATAGGTTTTGAACCTGAAAACTCTGTCTGTCTGTCTCTTAGTCCACAGAAAGAGCCACTAGCCCAGCCAGATCTCACGCTCAGATGGGGTGTTTTTGCCAGTCAAAGGTCTGCACAGCGCACTAGGGATTGGGCGGCCTGAGACCCAAATGTTACATTGTAGATGGACTGTTTGCAGTTCTTGCTCCCCAGGACATTGGACTGTCTCAACTCCCTCCCCTACAGCATGAAAAAAAGACTCTTGACAACCTTGGAGCAACTGGAGTGGGGGCGAGGGGAGCTGTTTTCCTGTCTGCACTGCTCATGCCCAGGTGTCTGTGGGGGTCCGTGGCAGAGGCTGTAAGGGGGCTAGGGGGCAGAAGGAGACTGTTTGAGAGGCAGGCTGCAGGCAGGGGAGCCCAGGAGTGTGTGCAGGGCTGTGTGTGTGGGTGTGGTGGCAGGGCGTTAGGGCAGGTCCCCCTGCTGGATGGTGAGATGGCAGCTGGGCTGGCCCTGGGCCCTCAGGGCTGAAGGGCAGAAGCAGGGTGGCAGTAAAGTAGTGCAGGGAGGAACACAGTAGATGTTAGTTGGGAGCTGGGGGACAGAGGGTAAGGGGAAAGGGGGCATCCTTGAGGAGGGGTCAGGACTAGAGAGTGGGGGCAGCTGGAGGCATGGAAGGTCCCAGGAATCAGGGACTGACAGGAACAGATTCCTACACCCCCCCACTGGATAGAAGCTGCAGAAGCCAGAGCAGCAGCCCTGGCTTGCCTAGGCCAAGGGCCATGAGTGAGTCCATCTGAGGATGAGGAAGAGGAGGAGGGGGTGGAGGAGGAGGAGGAGAAAGAGGAGGAGGAAGAGTAGGAAGAGGAGGAGGAGGAGGCGTAGGAGGAGGAGGAGGGGCAGGAGGGCAGCTGTCAGTAGGCAACGGGATTAATAGAGGCCTCCATTACGGAGGCATGTGTCCAGGCAGGCACCCACCAACCCTCAGGGGCAGCTCAGGGCACCCAGGGACTTGGTGTGGGTATCTCTGGGGCGGGGACTGTCAGTCAGTCAGCAAGACTGTGTGTCAGTGCACATGGTGGGACAGGGGCCTGGCGGACCTTGGTCCCCCGCCCTGGACTGTCAGATGCCAGCCCCATGCCCAGACACACACCAATCTGCACATAGCCCCTTGGCCCGGCCGACCAGCACCTGCTTTGGCCTGGGGCTCTGGCTCTGGTGGCTGGCCACCACCCCTCAGGTCAAGTTCAGCGTGGGGGTCATGGCTGCTGGTCAACTGGATGGGCGGGGTCCCCATGGCCTAGCAACCACATGAGCCCTCTGTGATGTCCTAGCCCCTGGCAATCTGTGCTGGCCACACTGGCACTGGGCAGCCCAACTGCCCTGCCACTAGGTCAGGCAACAGCGCCCAGACGCCTGGGCCCTGGCACAGAGGGACGGAAGGATGGGAAGACAGTGCTGACCGACGAGGGACCTCAGGGCTGGCAGCCAAGAGAAGACAGGTGGAGGTGCGCCCGGGATCCTGGGAGCCCAGGCCAGAGCTGCCTGCATGCCTGCCTGCCTTCCTGGATGTCCGTATGCTGCCTTTGTCCAGGTAGGTTTCTCAGGTCCCCTCCCATCCTGTCCTCTCCTGTCCTCTCCTGTCCTCACCATCCTCTCCCCTCTCCTCTCCTCCGCACTTTGCTTCTCTCCTTTGTCTGTCCTCTCTTCCAGGTGCCCTGCTCACCAGCTCCAGCACTTGTGATGCTTCTCCAGTGACAGCTGTTCGCAACCCCTTCCACCCCCTGCCTGCCCCTAATGTGACCCAGCTCACAGGGTCTCCAGCTCATCCCACCCAAACCCACACGCCCCAACACATTCCCTGGTTCAGCCCCTCTGCCCTATTCAGCCAAACTGGGCCTTTGCAACCTACCTATGCATCGTTGTTTCTCCTCACCATTCAAGGAGAGATCTCCTTTTGTACTTAGCTTGGTTGACTGGTGGATGGATGGATGGATGGAAGGATGGATGGATGGATGGATGAATGGATGGATAGATGTATGGGTGGATGGATGGATGGATGGACAGGTCAATGGATCGGTTTTGTAGAGGCAGAGTACCATATAGGGGTACTGGAGTCCGCTGGTGTCAGATCCCTAGTCAATGTTAAATGTAAAACATTAATTCATCAATAACAAAAATGAATAAGCACCTAAATAAATAAATAAATATAAAAACTGGGTTAAAAAATACATGGCGTCTTTGCCTTTCTGCATATGAAATGCTGTGAGGATCTTAACAAGGAAAGCATTGTCCTGAGTAGCCCATTTGAAGTCGTGGAATATTTCCTTTTCCTTTTTCTTTTTTTACTTTCTATTTTCTTGATTATTCACTGGAATAAATAGACAGGAATTGAGAGGGAAGGGAGGTAGAGAGAGTTTGAGACACAGAGAGAGACAACAGCAGCACTTCCGCACCACCTGTAAAGATTTCCCCTGGCAGGTGGGAACCAGGGTGTTGAAGCCCAGTCCTCCTGCATTGTAACATGCGTGCTTAACTGGGTGTGGCACCACCTGGTACACTTGATGGGACACTTTTTTTTAGCAATGAAAAGAAATTCTCGTGGCAAGGTAATAAATAAATGAAGAAGTCAATAAAAGTGCATTTACATTAACTCAGTGGAAACACACAGGGACATATACGTCTCTGTTACCTGTATTACATCTTCATGTATGGATTGATTGCCTCAAGGGGTTATTGTCACAGCTGAGTGCCTATGCCACGAATAATCCACAGCTCCTGCACTCCATTTGTTCCCCTTTCGCTGCCCTTGTTGCTTGGTCACTGTGTTGGTTGTTGTTTTTGTTGTTGTTGTTGTTCTTACTGACCTTGCATCTGACAGACACAAAAGGAGAGAGCAGAGGAAATACAGGGTGGGAGAGAAAGATAGAGCTCCTAAAGACCTGCTTCACCCCCTGTAAAGCGACTCCCCTGCAGGTGGCGGTCTGGGGTCCAGACCCCAAATCCTTCCACCTGTCCCCTCTATTCGTGAGTGCCACAAGCCCTTAACCCTCTGACATACCGCCAAACCTCCCTGGATTTACTTTTGAAGGCAGTATCACCTGCCTCGTTTTGAATCCTCATTATCCTGAGGGTCAGTCCTGGAGACAGTGTCATGACACGACACACGGAGATCTCTGTTATCAGAGAGCACCTGGAACAGCAGCTGGGGCTCTAGTGCCAGGGCAGGAGCAACTCCCCATCCACCTTCCACGGAGTCCACCTGCCTGCATTTTGGTCCTTTTCCCTCCAAAAAAGATTTTTCCTTTTTTTCACTTTGAAACAGGCAGGAGACAGGTTACCCAGGCAGGGGGAAAAAAAATAAAAAGCCTTTTTTTTTTTTTTTACCGAAGTGAATGACCATCTTCTGGGAAGTATAGGTTTTGAACCTGAAAACTCTGTCTGTCTGTCTCTTAGTCCACAGAAAGAGCCACTAGCCCAGCCAGATCTCACGCTCAGATGGGGTGTTTTTGCCAGTCAAAGGTCTGCACAGCGCACTAGGGATTGGGCGGCCTGAGACCCAAATGTTACATTGTAGATGGACTGTTTGCAGTTCTTGCTCCCCAGGACATTGGACTGTCTCAACTCCCTCCCCTACAGCATGAAAAAAAAGACTCTTGACAACCTTGGAGCAACTGGAGTGGGGGCGAGGGGAGCTGTTTGCATGTCTGCACTGCTCATGCCCAGGTGTCTGTGGGGGTCCGTGGCAGAGGCTGTAAGGGGGCTAGAGGGCAGAAGGAGACTGTTTGAGAGGCAGGCTGCAGGCAGGGGAGCCCAGGAGTGTGTGCAGGGCTGTGTGTGTGGGTGTGGTGGCAGGGCGTTAGGGCAGGTCCCCCTGCTGGATGGTGAGATGGCAGCTGGGCTGGCCCTGGGCCCTCAGGGCTGAAGGGCAGAAGCAGGGTGGCAGTAAAGTAGCACAGGGAGGAACACAGTAGATGTTAGTTGGGAGCTGGGGGACAGAGGGTAAGGGGAAAGGGGGCATCCTTGAGGAGGGGTCAGGACTAGAGAGTGGGGGCAGCTGGAGGCATGGAAGGTCCCAGGAATCAGGGACTGACAGGAACAGATTCCTACACCCCCCCACTGGATAGAAGCTGCAGAAGCCAGAGCAGCAGCCCTGGCTTGCCTAGGCCAAGGGCCCTGAGTGAGTCCATCTGAGGATGAGGAAGAGGAGGAGGGGGTGGAGGAGGAGGAGGAGAAAGAGGAGGAGGAAGAGTAGGAAGAGGAGGAGGAGGAGGCGTAGGAGGAGGAGGAGGGGCAGGAGGGCAGCTGTCAGTAGGCAACGGGATTAATAGAGGCCTCCATTACGGAGGCATGTGTCCAGGCAGGCACCCACCAACCCTCAGGGGCAGCGCAGGGCACCCAGGGACTTGGTGTGGGTATCTCTGGGGCGGGGACTGTCAGTCAGTCAGCAAGACTGTGTGTCAGTGCACATGGTGGGACAGGGGCCTGGCGGACCTTGGTCCCCCGCCCTGGACAGTCAGATGCCAGCCCCATGCCCAGACACACACCAATCTGCACATAGCCCCTTGGCCCGGCCGACCAGCACCTGCTTTGGCCTGGGGCTCTGGCTCTGGTGGCTGGCCACCACCCCTCAGGTCAAGTTCAGCGTGGGGGTCATGGCTGCTGGTCAACTGGATGGGCGGGGTCCCCATGGCCTAGCAACCACATGAGCCCTCTGTGATGTCCTAGCCCCTGGCAATCTGTGCTGGCCACACTGGCACTGGGCAGCCCAACTGCCCTGCCACTAGGTCAGGCAACAGCGCCCAGACGCCTGGGCCCTGGCAGTGAGGGACGGAAGGATGGGAAGACAGTGCTGACCGACGAGGGACCTCAGGGCTGGCAGCCAAGAGAAGACAGGTGGAGGTGCGCCCGGGATCCTGGGAGCCCAGGCCAGAGCTGCCTGCATGCCTGCCTGCCTTCCTGGATGTCTGTATGCTGCCTTTGTCCAGGTAGGTTTCTCAGGTCCCCTCCAATCCTGTCCTCTCCTGTCCTCTCCTGTCCTCACCATCCTCTCCCCTCTCCTCTCCTCCGCACTTTGCTTCTCTCCTTTGTCTGTCCTCTCTTCCAGGTGCCCTGCTCACCAGCTCCAGCACTTGTGATGCTTCTCCAGTGACAGCTGTTCGCAACCCCTTCCACCCCCTGCCTGCCCCTAATGTGACCCAGCTCACAGGGTCTCCAGCTCATCCCACCCAAACCCACACGCCCCAACACATTCCCTGGTTCAGCCCCTCTGCCCTATTCAGCCAAACTGGGCCTTTGCAACCTACCTATGCATCGTTGTTTCTCCTCACCATTCAAGGAGAGATCTCCTTTTGTACTTAGCTTGGTTGACTGGTGGATGGATGGATGGATGGATGTATGTATGTATGAATGGATGGATAGATGTATGGGTGGATGGATGGATGGATGGACAGGTCAGTGGATCGGTTTTGTAGAGGCAGAGTACCATATAGGGGTACTGGAGTCCGCTGGTGTGAGATCCCTAGTCAATGTCAAATGTAAAACATTAATTCATCAATAACAAAAATGAATAAGCACCTAAATAAATAAATAAATAAATATAAAAACTGGGTTAAAAAATACATGGCGTCTTTGCCTTTCTGCATATGGAATGCTGTGAGGATCTTAACAAGGAAAGCATTGTCCTGATTAACCCATTTGAAGTCGTGGAATATTTCCTTTTCCTTTTTCTTTTTTTACTTTCTATTTTCTTGATTATTCACTGGAATAAATAGACAGGAATTGAGAGGGAAGGGAGGTAGAGAGAGTTTGAGACACAGAGAGAGACAACTGCAGCACTTCCACACCACTTGTAAAGATTTCCCCTGGCAGGTGGGAACCAGGGTGTTGAAGCCCAGTCCTCCTGCATTGTAACATGAGTGCTTAACTGGGTGTGGCACCACCTGGTACCCTTGATGGGACACTTTTTTTTAGCAATAAAAAGAAATTCTCGTGGCAAGGTAATAAATAAATGAAGAAGTCAATAAAAGTGCATTTACATTAACTCAGTGGAAACACACAGGGACATATACGTCTCTGTTACCTGTATTACATCTTCATGTACGGATTGATTGCCTCAAGGGGTTATTGCCACAGCTGAGTGCCTACGCCACGAATAATCCACAGCTCCTGCACTCCATTTGTTCCCCTTTCGCTGCCATTGTTGCTTGGTCACTGTGGTGGTTATTGTTTTTGTTGTTGTTGTTGTTGTTACTGACCTTGCATCTGACAGACACAAAAGGAGAGAGCAGAGGAAATACAGGGTGGGAGAGAAAGATAGAGATCCTAAAGACCTGCTTCACCCGCTGTAAAGCGACTCTCCTGCAGGTGGCGGTCTGGGGGCCAGACCCCAAATCCTTCCACCTGTCCCCTCTATTCGTGAGCGCCACAAGCCCTTAACTCTCTGACATACCGCCAAACCTCCCTGGATTTACTTTTGAAGGCAGTATCACCTGCCTCGTTTTGAATCCTCATTATCCAGAGGGTCAGTCCTGGAGACAGTGTCATGACACGACACACGGAGATCTCTGTTATCAGAGAGCACCTGGAACAGCAGCTGGGGCTCTAGTGCCAGGGCAGGAGCAACTCCCCATCCACCTTCCACGGAGTCCACCTGCCTGCATTTTGGTCCTTTTCCCTCCAAAAAAGATTTTTCCCTTTTTTCACTTTGAAACAGGCAGGAGACAGGTTACCCAGGCAGGGGGAAAAAAAATAAAAAGCCTTTTTTTTTTTTTTTTTTTTACCGAAGTGAATGACCATCTTCTGGGAAGTATAGGTTTTGAACCTGAAAACTCTGTCTGTCTGTCTCTTAGTCCACAGAAAGAGCCACTAGCCCAGCCAGATCTCACGCTCAGATGGGGTGTTTTTGCCAGTCAAAGGTCTGCACAGCGCACTAGGGATTGGGCGGCCTGAGACCCAAATGTTACATTGTAGATGGACTGTTTGCAGTTCTTGCTCCCCAGGACATTGGACTGTCTCAACTCCCTCCCCTACAGCATGAAAAAAAAGACTCTTGACAACCTTGGAGCAACTGGAGTGGGGGCGAGGGGAGCTGTTTGCATGTCTGCACTGCTCATGCCCAGGTGTCTGTGGGGGTCCGTGGCAGAGGCTGTAAGGGGGCTAGAGGGCAGAAGGAGACTGTTTGAGAGGCAGGCTGCAGGCAGGGGAGCCCAGGAGTGTGTGCAGGGCTGTGTGTGTGGGTGTGGTGGCAGGGCGTTAGGGCAGGTCCCCCTGCTGGATGGTGAGATGGCAGCTGGGCTGGCCCTGGGCCCTCAGGGCTGAAGGGCAGAAGCAGGGTGGCAGTAAAGTAGCGCAGGGAGGAACACAGTAGATGTTAGTTGGGAGCTGGGGGACAGAGGGTAAGGGGAAAGGGGGCATCCTTGAGGAGGGGTCAGGACTAGAGAGTGGGGGCAGCTGGAGGCATGGAAGGTCCCAGGAATCAGGGACTGACAGGAACAGATTCCTACAACCCCCCACTGGATAGAAGCTGCAGAAGCCAGAGCAGCAGCCCTGGCTTGCCTAGGCCAAGGGCCCTGAGTGAGTCCATCTGAGGATGAGGAAGAGGAGGAGGGGGTGGAGGAGGAGGAGGAGAAAGAGGAGGAGGAAGAGTAGGAAGAGGAGGAGGAGGAGGCGTAGGAGGAGCAGGAGGGGCAGGAGGGCAGCTGTCAGTAGGCAACGGGATTAATAGAGGCCTCCATTACGGAGGCATGTGTCCAGGCAGGCACCCACCAACCCTCAGGGGCAGCGCAGGGCACCCAGGGACTTGGTGTGGGTATCTCTGGGGCGGGGACTGTCAGTCAGTCAGAAAGACTGTGTGTCAGTGCACATGGTGGGACAGGGGCCTGGCGGACCTTGGTCCCCCGCCCTGGACAGTCAGATGCCAGCCCCATGCCCAGACACACACCAATCTGCACATAGCCCCTTGGCCCGGCCGACCAGCACCTGCTTTGGCCTGGGGCTCTGGCTCTGGTGGCTGGCCACCACCCCTCAGGTCAAGTTCAGCGTGGGGGTCATGGCTGCTGGTCAACTGGATGGGCGGGGTCCCCATGGCCTAGCAACCACATGAGCCCTCTGTGATGTCCTAGCCCCTGGCAATCTGTGCTGGCCACACTGGCACTGGGCAGCCCAACTGCCCTGCCACTAGGTCAGGAAACAGCGCCCAGACGCCTGGGCCCTGGCACAGAGGGACGGAAGGATGGGAAGACAGTGCTGACCGACGAGGGACCTCAGGGCTGGCAGCCAAGAGAAGACAGGTGGAGGTGCGCCCGGGATCCTGGGAGCCCAGGCCAGAGCTGCCTGCATGCCTGCCTGCCTTCCTGGATGTCCGTATGCTGCCTTTGTCCAGGTAGGTTTCTCAGGTCCCCTCTAATCCTGTCCTCTCCTGTCCTCACCATCCTCTCCCCTCTCCTATCCTCTGCACTTTGCTTCTCTCCTTTGTCTGTCCTCTCTTCCAGGTGCCCTGCTCACCAGCTCCAGCACTTGTGATGCTTCTCCTGTGACAGCTGTTCGCAACCCCTTCCACCCCCTGCCTGCCCCTAATGTGACCCAGCTCACAGGGTCTCCGGCTCATCCCACCCAAACCCACACGCCCCAACACATTCCCTGGTTCAGCCCCTCTGCCCTATTCAGCCAAACTGGGCCTTTGCAACCTACCTATGCATCGTTGTTTCTCCTCACCATTCAAGGAGAGATCTCCTTTTGTACTTAGCTTGGTTGACTGGTGGATGGATGGATGGATGGATGGATGGATGGATGTATGAATGGATGGATAGATGTATGGGTGGATGGATGGATGGATGGACAGGTCAATGGATCGGTTTTGTAGAGGCAGAGTACCATATAGGGGTACTGGAGTCCACTGGTGTCAGATCCCTAGTCAATGTCAAATGTAAAACATTAATTCATCAATAACAAAAATGAATAAGCACCTAAATAAATAAATAAATAAATATAAAAACTGGGTTAAAAAATACATGGCGTCTTTGCCTTTCTGCATATGGAATGCTGTGAGGATCTTAACAAGGAAAGCATTGTCCTGATTAACCCATTTGAAGTCGTGGAATATTTCCTTTTCCTTTTTCTTTTTTTGCTTTCTATTTTCTTGATTATTCACTGGAATAAATAGACAGGAATTGAGAGGGAAGGGAGGTAGAGAGAGTTTGAGACACAGAGAGAGACAACTGCAGCACTTCCGCACCACTTGTAAAGATTTTCCCTGGCATGTGGGAACCAGGGTGTTGAAGCCCAGTCCTCCTGCATTGTAACATGAGTGCTTAACTGGGTGTGGCACCACCTGGTACCCTTGATGGGACACTTTTTTTTAGCAATGAAAAGAAATTCTCGTGGCAAGGTAATAAATAAATGAAGAAGTCAATAAAAGTGCATTTACATTAACTCAGTGGAAACACACAGGGACATATACGTCTCTGTTACCTGTATTACATCTTCATGTATGGATTGATTGCCTCAAGGGGTTATTGCCACAGCTGAGTGCCTACGCCACGAATAATCCACAGCTCCTGCACTCCATTTGTTCCCCTTTCGCTGCCATTGTTGCTTGGTCACTGTGGTGGTTATTGTTTTTGTTGTTGTTGTTGTTGTTACTGACCTTGCATCTGACAGACACAAAAGGAGAGAGCAGAGGAAATACAGGGTGGGAGAGAAAGATAGAGCTCCTAAAGACCTGCTTCTCCCCCTGTAAAGCGACTCCCCTGCAGGTGGCGGTCTGGGGGCCAGACCCCAAATCCTTCCACCTGTCCCCTTTATTCGTGAGCGCCACAAGCCCTTAAGCCTCTGACATACCGCCAAACCTCCCTGGATTTACTTTTGAAGGCAGTATCACCTGCCTCGTTTTGAATCCTCATTATCCTGAGGGTCAGTCCTGGAGACAGTGTCATGACACGACACACAGAGATCTCTGTTATCAGAGAGCACCTGGAACAGCAGCTGGGGCTCTAGTGCCAGGGCAGGAGCAACTCCCCATCCACCTTCCACGGAGTCCACCTGCCTGCATTTTGGTCCTTTTCCCTCCAAAAAAGATTTTTCCCTTTTTTCACTTTGAAACAGGCAGGAGACAGGTTACCCAGGCAGGGGGAAAAAAAATAAAAAGCCTTTTTTTTTTTTTTTTTTTTACCGAAGTGAATGACCATCTTCTGGGAAGTATAGGTTTTGAACCTGAAAACTCTGTCTGTCTGTCTCTTAGTCCACAGAAAGAGCCACTAGCCCAGCCAGATCTCACGCTCAGATGGGGTGTTTTTGCCAGTCAAAGGTCTGCACAGCGCACTAGGGATTGGGCGGCCTGAGACCCAAATGTTACATTGTAGATGGACTGTTTGCAGTTCTTGCTCCCCAGGACATTGGACTGTCTCAACTCCCTCCCCTACAGCATGAAAAAAAAGACTCTTGACAACCTTGGAGCAACTGGAGTGGGGGCGAGGGGAGCTGTTTGCATGTCTGCACTGCTCATGCCCAGGTGTCTGTGGGGGTCCGTGGCAGAGGCTGTAAGGGGGCTAGGGGGCAGAAGGAGACTGTTTGAGAGGCAGGCTGCAGGCAGGGGAGCCCAGGAGTGTGTGCAGGGCTGTGTGTGTGGGTGTGGTGGCAGGGCGTTAGGGCAGGTCCCCCTGCTGGATGGTGAGATGGCAGCTGGGCTGGCCCTGGGCCCTCAGGGCTGAAGGGCAGAAGCAGGGTGGCAGTAAAGTAGTGCAGGGAGGAACACAGTAGATGTTAGTTGGGAGCTGGGGGACAGAGGGTAAGGGGAAAGGGGGCATCCTTGAGGAGGGGTCAGGACTAGAGAGTGGGGGCAGCTGGAGGCATGGAAGGTCCCAGGAATCAGGGACTGACAGGAACAGATTCCTACACCCCCCCACTGGATAGAAGCTGCAGAAGCCAGAGCAGCAGCCCTGGCTTGCCTAGGCCAAGGGCCCTGAGTGAGTCCATCTGAGGATGAGGAAGAGGAGGAGGGGGTGGAGGAGGAGGAGGAGAAAGAGGAGGAGGAAGAGTAGGAAGAGGAGGAGGAGGAGGCGTAGGAGGAGGAGGAGGGGCAGGAGGGCAGCTGTCAGTAGGCAACGGGATTAATAGAGGCCTCCATTACGGAGGCATGTGTCCAGGCAGGCACCCACCAACCCTCAGGGGCAGCTCAGGGCACCCAGGGACTTGGTGTGGGTATCTCTGGGGCGGGGACTGTCAGTCAGTCAGAAAGACTGTGTGTCAGTGCACATGGTGGGACAGGGGCCTGGCGGACCTTGGTCCCCCGCCCTGGACAGTCAGATGCCAGCCCCATGCCCAGACACACACCAATCTGCACATAGCCCCTTGGCCCGGCCGACCAGCACCTGCTTTGGCCTGGGGCTCTGGCTCTGGTGGCTGGCCACCACCCCTCAGGTCAAGTTCAGCGTGGGGGTCATGGCTGCTGGTCAACTGGATGGGCGGGGTCCCCATGGCCTAGCAACCACATGAGCCCTCTGTGATGTCCTAGCCCCTGGCAATCTGTGCTGGCCACACTGGCACTGGGCAGCCCAACTGCCCTGCCACTAGGTCAGGCAACAGCGCCCAGACGCCTGGGCCCTGGCACAGAGGGACGGAAGGATGGGAAGACAGTGCTGACCGACGAGGGACCTCAGGGCTGGCAGCCAAGAGAAGACAGGTGGAGGTGCGCCCGGGATCCTGGGAGCCCAGGCCAGAGCTGCCTGCATGCCTGCCTGCCTTCCTGGATGTCCGTATGCTGCCTTTGTCCAGGTAGGTTTCTCAGGTCCCCTCCAATCCTGTCCTCTCCTGTCCTCTCCTGTCCTCACCATCCTCTCCCCTCTCCTCTCCTCCGCACTTTGCTTCTCTCCTTTGTCTGTCCTCTCTTCCAGGTGCCCTGCTCACCAGCTCCAGCACTTGTGATGCTTCTCCAGTGACAGCTGTTCGCAACCCCTTCCACCCCCTGCCTGCCCCTAATGTGACCCAGCTCACAGGGTCTCCAGCTCATCCCACCCAAACCCACACGCCCCAACACATTCCCTGGTTCAGCCCCTCTGCCCTATTCAGCCAAACTGGGCCTTTGCAACCTACCTATGCATCGTTGTTTCTCCTCACCATTCAAGGAGAGATCTCCTTTTGTACTTAGCTTGGTTGACTGGTGGATGGATGGATGGATGGAAGGATGGATGGATGGATGGATGAATGGATGGATAGATGTATGGGTGGATGGATGGATGGATGGACAGGTCAATGGATCGGTTTTGTAGAGGCAGAGTACCATATAGGGGTACTGGAGTCCGCTGGTGTCAGATCCCTAGTCAATGTTAAATGTAAAACATTAATTCATCAATAACAAAAATGAATAAGCACCTAAATAAATAAATAAATATAAAAACTGGGTTAAAAAATACATGGCGTCTTTGCCTTTCTGCATATGAAATGCTGTGAGGATCTTAACAAGGAAAGCATTGTCCTGAGTAGCCCATTTGAAGTCGTGGAATATTTCCTTTTCCTTTTTCTTTTTTTACTTTCTATTTTCTTGATTATTCACTGGAATAAATAGACAGGAATTGAGAGGGAAGGGAGGTAGAGAGAGTTTGAGACACAGAGAGAGACAACAGCAGCACTTCCGCACCACCTGTAAAGATTTCCCCTGGCAGGTGGGAACCAGGGTGTTGAAGCCCAGTCCTCCTGCATTGTAACATGCGTGCTTAACTGGGTGTGGCACCACCTGGTACACTTGATGGGACACTTTTTTTTAGCAATGAAAAGAAATTCTCGTGGCAAGGTAATAAATAAATGAAGAAGACAATAAAAGTGCATTTACATTAACTCAGTGGAAACACACAGGGACATATACGTCTCTGTTACCTGTATTACATCTTCATGTATGGATTGATTGCCTCAAGGGGTTATTGTCACAGCTGAGTGCCTATGCCACGAATAATCCACAGCTCCTGCACTCCATTTGTTCCCCTTTCGCTGCCCTTGTTGCTTGGTCACTGTGGTGGTTGTTGTTTTTGTTGTTGTTGTTGTTCTTACTGACCTTGCATCTGACAGACACAAAAGGAGAGAGCAGAGGAAATACAGGGTGGGAGAGAAAGATAGAGCTCCTAAAGACCTGCTTCACCCCCTGTAAAGCGACTCCCCTGCAGGTGGCGGTCTGGGGGCCAGACCCCAAATCCTTCCACCTGTCCCCTCTATTCGTGAGTGCCACAAGCCCTTAACCCTCTGACATACCGCCAAACCTCCCTGGATTTACTTTTGAAGGCAGTATCACCTGCCTCGTTTTGAATCCTCATTATCCTGAGGGTCAGTCCTGGAGACAGTGTCATGACACGACACACGGAGATCTCTGTTATCAGAGAGCACCTGGAACAGCAGCTGGGGCTCTAGTGCCAGGGCAGGAGCAACTCCCCATCCACCTTCCACGGAGTCCACCTGCCTGTATTTTGGTCCTTTTCCCTCCAAAAAAGATTTTTCCTTTTTTTCACTTTGAAACAGGCAGGAGACAGGTTACCCAGGCAGGGGGAAAAAAAATAAAAAGCCTTTTTTTTTTTTTTTTTTTTTTTTTACCGAAGTGAATGACCATCTTCTGGGAAGTATATGTTTTGAACCTGACAACTCTGTCTGTCTGTCTCTTAGTCCACAGAAAGATCCACTAGCCCAGCCAGATCTCACGCTCAGATGGGGTGTTTTTGCCAGTCAAAGGTCTGCACAGCGCACTAGGGATTGGGCGGCCTGAGACCCAAATGTTACATTGTAGATGGACTGTTTGCAGTTCTTGCTCCCCAGGACATTGGACTGTCTCAACTCCCTCCCCTACAGCATGAAAAAAAGACTCTTGACAACCTTGGAGCAACTGGAGTGGGGGCGAGGGGAGCTGTTTGCATGTCTGCACTGCTCATGCCGAGGTGTCTGTGGGGGTCCGTGGCAGAGGCTGTAAGGGGGCTAGGGGGCAGAAGGAGACTGTTTGAGAGGCAGGCTGCAGGCAGGGGAACCAGGAGTGTGTGCAGGGCTGTGTGTGTGGGTGTGGTGGCAGGGCGTTAGGGCAGGTCCCCCTGCTGGATGGTGAGATGGCAGCTGGGCTGGCCCTGGGCCCTCAGGGCTGAAGGGCAGAAGCAGGGTGGCAGTAAAGTAGCGCAGGGAGGAACACAGTAGATGTTAGTTGGGAGCTGGGGGACAGAGGGTAAGGGGAAAGGGGGCATCCTTGAGGAGGGGTCAGGACTAGAGAGTGGGGGCAGCTGGAGGCATGGAAGGTCCCAGGAATCAGGGACTGACAGGAACAGATTCCTACACCCCCCCACTGGATAGAAGCTGCAGAAGCCAGAGCAGCAGCCCTGGCTTGCCTAGGCCAAGGGCCCTGAGTGAGTCCATCTGAGGATGAGGAAGAGGAGGAGGGGGTGGAGGAGGAGGAGGAGAAAGAGGAGGAGGAAGAGTAGGAAGAGGAGGAGGAGGAGGCGTAGGAGGAGGAAGAGGGGCAGGAGGGCAGCTGTCAGTAGGCAACGGGATTAATAGAGGCCTCCATTACGGAGGCATGTGTCCAGGCAGGCACCCACCAACCGTCAGGGGCAGCTCAGGGCACCCAGGGACTTGGTGTGGGTATCTCTGGGGCGGGGACTGTCAGTCAGTCAGAAAGACTGTGTGTCAGTGCACATGGTGGGACAGTGGCCTGGCGGAACTTGGTCCCCCGCCCTGGACTGTCAGATGCCAGCCCCATGCCCAGACACACACCAATCTGCACATAGCCCCTTGGCCCGGCCGACCAGCACCTGCTTTGGCCTGCGGCTCTGGCTCTGGTGGCTGGCCACCACCCCTCAGGTCAAGTTCAGCGTGGGGGTCATGGCTGCTGGTCAACTGGATGGGCGGGGTCCCCATGGCCTAGCAACCACATGAGCCCTCTGTGATGTCCTAGCCCCTGGCAATCTGTGCTGGCCACACTGGCACTGGGCAGCCCAACTGCCCTGCCACTAGGTCAGGCAACAGCGCCCAGACGCCTGGGCCCTGGCACAGAGGGACGGAAGGATGGGAAGACAGTGCTGACCGACGAGGGACCTCAGGGCTGGCAGCCAAGAGAAGACAGGTGGAGGTGCGCCCGGGATCCTGGGAGCCCAGGCCAGAGCTGCCTGCATGCCTGCCTGCCTTCCTGGATGTCCGTATGCTGCCTTTGTCCAGGTAGGTTTCTCAGGTCCCCTCTAATCCTGTCCTCTCCTGTCCTCACCATCCTCTCCCCTCTCCTCTCCTCTGCACTTTGCTTCTCTCCTTTGTCTGTCCTCTCTTCCAGGTGCCCTGCTCACCAGCTCCAGCACTTGTGATGCTTCTCCAGTGACAGCTGTTCGCAACCCCTTCCACCCCCTGCCTGCCCCTAATGTGACCCAGCTCACAGGGTCTCCGGCTCATCCCACCCAAACCCACACGCCCCAACACATTCCCTGGTTCAGCCCCTCTGCCCTATTCAGCCAAACTGGGCCTTTGCAACCTACCTATGCATCGTTGTTTCTCCTCACCATTCAAGGAGAGATCTCCTTTTGTACTTAGCTTGGTTGACTGGTGGATGGATGGATGGATGGATGGATGGATGTATGTATGTATGAATGGATGGATAGATGTATGGGTGGATGGATGGATGGATGGACAGGTCAATGGATCGGTTTTGTAGAGGCAGAGTACCATATAGGGGTACTGGAGTCCGCTGGTGTCAGATCCCTAGTCAATGTCAAATGTAAAACATTAATTCATCAATAACAAAAATGAATAAGCACCTAAATAAATAAATAAATAAATATAAAAACTGGGTTAAAAAATACATGGCGTCTTTGCCTTTCTGCATATGGAATGCTGTGAGGATCTTAACAAGGAAAGCATTGTCCTGATTAACCCATTTGAAGTCGTGGAATATTTCCTTTTCCTTTTTCTTTTTTTACTTTCTATTTTCTTGATTATTCACTGGAATAAATAGACAGGAATTGAGAGGGAAGGGAGGTAGAGAGAGTTTGAGACACAGAGAGAGACAACTGCAGCACTTCCGCACCACTTGTAAAGATTTTCCCTGGCATGTGGGAACCAGGGTGTTGAAGCCCAGTCCTCCTGCATTGTAACATGAGTGCTTAACTGGGTGTGGCACCACCTGCTACCCTTGATGGGACACTTTTTTTTAGCAATGAAAAGAAATTCTCGTGGCAAGGTAATAAATAAATGAAGAAGTCAATAAAAGTGCATTTACATTAACTCAGTGGAAACACACAGGGACATATACGTCTCTGTTACCTGTATTACATCTTCATGTATGGATTGATTGCCTCAAGGGGTTATTGCCACAGCTGAGTGCCTACGCCACGAATAATCCACAGCTCCTGCACTCCATTTGTTCCCCTTTCGCTGCCCTTGTTGCTTGGTCACTGTGGAGGTAATTGTTTTTGTTGTTGTTGTTGTTGTTACTGACCTTGCATCTGACAGACACAAAAGGAGAGAGCAGAGGAAATACAGGGTGGGAGAGAAAGATAGAGCTCCTAAAGACCTGCTTCACCCCCTGTAAAGCGACTCCCCTGCAGGTGGCGGTCTGGGGGCCAGACCCCAAATCCTTCCACCTGTCCCCTCTATTCGTGAGCGCCACAAGCCCTTAACCCTCTGACATACCGCCAAACCTCCCTGGATTTACTTTTGAAGGCAGTATCACCTGCCTCGTTTTGAATCCTCATTATCCTGAGGGTCAGTCCTGGAGACAGTGTCATGACACGACACACGGAGATCTCTGTTATCAGAGAGCACCTGGAACAGCAGCTGGGGCTCTAGTGCCAGGGCAGGAGCAACTCCCCATCCACCTTCCAAGGAGTCCACCTGCCTGCATTTTGGTCTTTTTCCCTCCAAAAAAGATTTTTCCCTTTTTTCACTTTGAAACAGGCAGGAGACAGGTTACCCAGGCAGGGGAAAAAAAAATAAAAAGCCTTTTTTTTTTTTTTTACCGAAGTGAATGACCATCTTCTGGGAAGTATAGGTTTTGAACCTGAAAACTCTGTCTGTCTGTCTCTTAGTCCACAGAAAGAGCCACTAGCCCAGCCAGATCTCACGCTCAGATGGGGTGTTTTTGCCAGTCAAAGGTCTGCACAGCGCACTAGGGATTGGGCGGCCTGAGACCCAAATGTTACATTGTAGATGGACTGTTTGCAGTTCTTGCTCCCCAGGACATTGGACTGTCTCAACTCCCTCCCCTACAGCATGAAAAAAAAGACTCTTGACAACCCTGGAGCAACTGGAGTGGGGGCGAGGGGAGCTGTTTGCATGTCTGCACTGCTCATGCCCAGGTGTCTGTGGGGGTCCGTGGCAGAGGCTGTAAGGGGGCTAGGGGGCAGAAGGAGACTGTTTGAGAGGCAGGCTGCAGGCAGGGGAGCCCAGGAGTGTGTGCAGGGCTGTGTGTGTGGGTGTGGTGGCAGGGCGTTAGGGCAGGTCCCACTGCTGGATGGTGAGATGGCAGCTGGGCTGGCCCTGGGCCCTCAGGGCTGAAGGGCAGAAGCAGGGTGGCAGTAAAGTAGCGCAGGGAGGAACACAGTAGATGTTAGTTGGGAGCTGGTGGACAGAGGGTAAGGGGAAAGGGGGCATCCTTGAGGAGGGGTCAGGACTAGAGAGTGGGGGCAGCTGGAGGCATGGAAGGTCCCAGGAATCAGGGACTGACAGGAACAGATTCCTACACCCCCCCACTGGATAGAAGCTGCAGAAGCCAGAGCAGCAGCCCTGGCTCGCCTAGGCCAAGGGCCCTGAGTGAGTCCATCTGAGGATGAGGAAGAGGAGGAGGGGGTGGAGGAGGAGGAGGAGAAAGAGGAGGAGGAAGAGTAGGAAGAGGAGGAGGAGGAGGCGTATGAGGAGGAGGAGGGGCAGGAGGGCATCTGTCAGTAGGCAACGGGATTAATAGAGGCCTCCATTACGGAGGCATGTGTCCAGGCAGGCACCCACCAACCCTCAGGGGCAGCTCAGGGCACCCAGGGACTTGGTGTGGGTATCTCAGGGGCGGGGACTGTCAGTCAGTCAGCAAGACTGTGTGTCAGTGCACATGGTGGGACAGGGGCCTGGCGGACCTTGGTCCCCCGCCCTGGACTGTCAGATGCCAGCCCCATGCCCAGACACACACCAATCTGCACATAGCCCCTTGGCCCGGCCGACCAGCACCTGCTTTGGCCTGGGGCTCTGGCTCTGGTGGCTGGCCACCACCCCTCATGTCAAGTTCAGCGTGGGGGTCATGGCTGCTGGTCAACTGGATGGGCGGGGTCCCCATGGCCTAGCAACCACATGAGCCCTCTGTGATGTCCTAGCCCCTGGCAATCTGTGCTGGCCACACTGGCACTGGGCAGCCCAACTGCCCTGCCACTAGGTCAGGCAACAGCGCCCAGATGCCTGGGCCCTGGCACAGAGGGACGGAAGGATGGGAAGACAGTGCTGACCGATGAGGGACCTCAGGGCTGGCAGCCAAGAGAAGACAGGTGGAGGTGCGCCCGGGATCCTGGGAGCCCAGGCCAGAGCTGCCTGCATGCCTACCTGCCTTCCTGGATGTCCTTTTGCTGCCTTTGTCCAGGTAGGTTTCTCAGGTCCCCTCCAATCCTGTCCTCTCCTGTCCTCACCATCCTCTCCCCTCTCCTCTCCTCCGCACTTTGCTTCTCTCCTTTGTCTGTCCTCTCTTCCAGGTGCCCTGCTCACCAGCTCCAGCACTTGTGATGCTTCTCCAGTGACAGCTGTTCGCAACCCCTTCCACCCCCTGCCTGCCCCTAATGTGACCCAGCTCACAGGGTCTCCGGCTCATCCCACCCAAACCCACACGCCCCAACACATTCCCTGGTTCAGCCCCTCTGCCCTATTCAGCCAAACTGGGCCTTTGCAACCTACCTATGCATCGTTGTTTCTCCTCACCATTCAAGGAGAGATCTCCTTTTGTACTTAGCTTGGTTGACTGGTGGATGGATGGATGGATGGATGGATGGATGTATGTATGAATGGATGGATCGATGTATGGGTGGATGGATGGATGGATGGACAGGTCAATGGATCGGTTTTGTAGAGGCAGAGTACCATATAGGGGTACTGGAGTCCGCTGGTGTCAGATCCCTAGTCAATGTCAAATGTAAAACATTAATTCATCAATAACAAAAATGAATAAGCACCTAAATAAATAAATAAATAAATAAATATAAAAACTGTGTTAAAAAATACATGGCGTCTTTGCCTTTCTGCATATGGAATGCTGTGAGGATCTTAACAAGGAAAGCATTGTCCTGATTAACCCATTTGAAGTCGTGGAATATTTCCTTTTCCTTTTTCTTTTTTTACTTTCTATTTTCTTGATTATTCACTGGAATAAATAGACAGGAATTGAGAGGGAAGGGAGGTAGAGAGAGTTTGAGACACAGAGAGAGACAACTGCAGCACTTCCGCACCACTTGTAAAGATTTCCACTGGCATGTGGGAACCAGGGTGTTGAAGCCCAGTCCTCCTGCATTGTAACATGAGTGCTTAACTGGGTGTGGCACCACCTGCTACCCTTGATGGGACACTTTTTTTTAGCAATGAAAAGAAATTCTCGTGGCAAGGTAATAAATAAATGAAGAAGTCAATAAAAGTGCATTTACATTAACTCAGTGGAAACACACAGGGACATATACGTCTCTGTTACCTGTATTACATCTTCATGTATGGATTGATTGCCTCAAGGGGTTATTGCCACAGCTGAGTGCCTACGCCACGAATTATCCACAGCTCCTGCACTCCATTTGTTCCCCTTTCGCTGCCCTTGTTGCTTGGTCACTGTGGTGGTTATTGTTTTTGTTGTTGTTGTTGTTGTTACTGACCTTGCATCTGACAGACACAAAAGGAGAGAGCAGAGGAAATACAGGGTGGGAGAGAAAGATAGAGCTCCTAAAGACCTGCTTCACCCCCTGTAAAGCGACTCCCCTGCAGGTGGCGGTCTGGGGGCCAGACCCCAAATCCTTCCACCTGTCCCCTCTATTCGTGAGCGCCACAAGCCCTTAACCCTCTGACATACCGCCAAACCTCCCTGGATTTACTTTTGAAGGCAGTATCACCTGCCTCGTTTTGAATCCTCATTATCCTGAGGGTCAGTCCTGGAGACAGTGTCATGACACGACACACGGAGATCTCTGTTATCAGAGAGCACCTGGAACAGCAGCTGGGGCTCTAGTGCCAGGGCAGGAGCAACTCCCCATCCACCTTCCACGGAGTCCACCTGCCTGCATTTTGGTCCTTTTCCCTCCAAAAAAGATTTTTCCCTTTTTTCACTTTGAAACAGGCAGCAGACAGGTTACCCAGGCAGGGGGAAAAAAATAAAAAGCCTTTTTTTTTTTTTTTTTTTTTTTTACCGAAGTGAATGACCATCTTCTGGGAAGTATAGGTTTTGAACCTGACAACTCTGTCTGTCTGTCTCTTAGTCCACAGAAAGAGCCACTAGCCCAGCCAGATCTCACGCTCAGATGGGGTGTTTTTGCCAAAGGTCTGCACAGCGCACTAGGGATTGGGCGGCCTGAGACCCAAATGTTACATTGTAGATGGACTGTTTGCAGTTCTTGCTCCCCAGGACATTGGACTGTCTCAACTCCCTCCCCTACAGCATGAAAAAAAAGACTCTTGACAACCTTGGAGCAACTGGAGTGGGGGCGAGGGGAGCTGTTTGCATGTCTGCACTGCTCATGCCCAGGTGTCTGTGGGGGTCCGTGGCAGAGGCTGTAAGGGGGCTAGGGGGCAGAAGGAGACTGTTTGAGAGGCAGGCTGCAGGCAGGGGAGCCCAGGAGTGTGTGCAGGGCTGTGTGTGTGGGTGTGGTGGCAGCGCGTTAGGGCAGGTCCCCCTGCTGGATGGTGAGATGGCAGCTGGGCTGGCCCTGGGCCCTCAGGGCTGAAGGGCAGAAGCAGGGTGGCAGTAAAGTAGCGCAGGGAGGAACACAGTAGATGTTAGTTGGGAGCTGGGGGACAGAGGGTAAGGGGAAAGGGGGCATCCTTGAGGAGGGGTCAGGACTAGAGAGTGGGGGCAGCTGGAGGCATGGAAGGTCCCAGGAATCAGGGACTGACAGGAACAGATTCCTACACCCCCCCACTGGATAGAAGCTGCAGAAGCCAGAGCATCAGCCCTGGCTCGCCTAGGCCAAGGGCCCTGAGTGAGTCCATCTGAGGATGAGGAAGAGGAGGAGGGGGTGGAGGAGGAGGAGGAGAAAGAGGAGGAGGAAGAGTAGGAAGAGGAGGAGGAGGTGGCGTAGGAGGAGGAGGAGGGGCAGGAGGGCAGCTGTCAGTAGGCAAAGGGATTAATAGAGGCCACCATTATGGAGGCATGTGTCCAGGCAGGCACCCACCAACCCTCAGGGGCAGCTCAGGGCACCCAGAGACTTGGTGTGGGTATCTCTGGGGCGGGGACTGTCAGTCAGTCAGCAAGACTGTGTGTCAGTGCACATGGTGGGACAGGGGCCTGGCGGACCTTGGTCCCCCGCCCTGGACTGTCAGATGCCAGCCCCATGCCCAGACACACACCAATCTGCACATAGCCCCTTGGCCCGGCCGACCAGCACCTGCTTTGGCCTGCGGCTCTGGCTCTGGTGGCTGGCCACCACCCCTCAGGTCAAGTTCAGCGTGGGGGTCATGGCTGCTGGTCAACTGGATGGGCGGGGTCCCCATGGCCTAGCAACCACATGAGCCCTCTGTGATGTCCTAGCCCCTGGCAATCTGTGCTGGCCACACTGGCACTGGGCAGCCCAACTGCCCTGCCACTAGGTCAGGCAACAGCGCCCAGACGCCTGGGCCCTGGCACAGAGGGACGGAAGGATGGGAAGACAGTGCTGACCGACGAGGGACCTCAGGGCTGGCAGCCAAGAGAAGACAGGTGGAGGTGCGCCCGGGATCCTGGGAGCCCAGGCCAGAGCTGCCTGCATGCCTGCCTGCCTTCCTGGATGTCCTTTTGCTGCCTTTGTCCAGGTAGGTTTCTCAGGTCCCCTCCAATCCTGTCCTCTCCTGTCCTCTCCTGTCCTCACCATCCTCTCCCCTCTCCTCTCCTCCGCACTTTGCTTCTCTCCTTTGTCTGTCCTCTCTTCCAGGTTCCCTGCTCACCAGCTCCAGCACTTGTGATGCTTCTCCAGTGACAGCTGTTCACAACCCCTTCCACCCCCTGCCTGCCCCTAATGTGACCCAGCTCACAGGGTCTCCGGCTCATCCCACCCAAACCCACACGCCCCAACACATTCCCTGGTTCAGCCCCTCTGCCCTATTCAGCCAAACTGGGCCTTTGCAACCTACCTATGCATCGTTGTTTCTCCTCACCATTCAAGGAGAGATCTCCTTTTGTACTTAGCTTGGTTGACTGGTGGATGGATGGATGGATGGATGGATGGATGGATGGATGTATGGATGGATGGATAGATGTATGGGTGGATGGATGGATGGATGGACAGGTCAATGGATCGTTTTTGTAGAGGCAGAGTACCATATAGGGGTACTGGAGTCCGCTGGTGTCAGATCCCTAGTCAATGTCAAATGTAAAACATTAATTCATCAATAACAAAAATGAATAAGCACCTAAATAAATAAATAAATAAATAAATATAAAAACTGGGTTAAAAAATACATGGCGTCTTTGCCTTTCTGCATATGGAATGCTGTGAGGATCTTAACAAGGAAAGCATTGTCCTGATTAACCCATTTGAAATCGTGGAATATTTCCTTTTCATTTTTCTTTTTTTACTTTCTATTTTCTTGATTATTCACTGGAATAAATAGACAGGAATTGAGAGGGAAGGGAGGTAGAGAGAGTTTGAGACACAGAGAGAGACAACTGCAGCACTTCCGCACCACTTGTAAAGATTTCCCCTGGCATGTGGGAACCAGGGTGTTGAAGCCCAGTCCTCCTGCATTGTAACATGAGTGCTTAACTGGGTGTGGCACCACCTGGTACCCTTGATGGGACACTTTTTTTTAGCAATGAAAAGAAATTCTCGTGGCAAGGTAATAAATAAATGAAGAAGTCAATAAAAGTGCATTTACATTAACTCAGTGGAAACACACAGGGACATATACGTCTCTGTTACCTGTATTACATCTTCATGTATGGATTGATTGCCTCAAGGGGTTATTGCCACAGCTGAGTGCCTACGCCACGAATAATCCACAGCTCCTGCACTCCATTTGTTCCCCTTTCGCTGCCCTTGTTGCTTGGTCACTGTGGTGGTTATTGTTTTTGTTGTTGTTGTTGTTGTTACTGACCTTGCATCTGACAGACACAAAATGAGAGAGCAGAGGAAATACAGGGTGGGAGAGAAAGATAGAGCTCCTAAAGACCTGCTTCACCCCCTGTAAAGCGACTCCCCTGCAGGTGGCGGTCTGGGGGCCAGACCCCAAATCCTTCCACCTGTCCCCTCTATTCGTGAGTGCCACAAGCCCTTAACCCTCTGACATACCGCCAAACCTCCCTGGATTTACTTTTGAAGGCAGTATCACCTGCCTCGTTTTGAATCCTCATTATCCTGAGGGTCAGTCCTGGAGACAGTGTCATGACACGACACACGGAGATCTCTGTTATCAGAGAGCACCTGGAACAGCAGCTGGGGCTCTAGTGCCAGGGCAGGAGCAACTCCCCATCCACCTTCCACGGAGTCCACCTGCCTGCATTTTGGTCCTTTTCCCTCCAAAAAAAATTTTTCCCTTTTTTCACTTTGAAACAGGCAGGAGACAGGTTACCCAGGCAGGGGGAAAAAAAATAAAAAGCCTTTTTTTTTTTTTTTTTTTTTTTTTTTACCAAAGTGAATGACCATCTTCTGGGAAGTATAGGTTTTGAACCTGAAAACTCTGTCTGTCTGTCTCTTAGTCCACAGAAAGAGCCACTAGCCCAGCCAGATCTCACGCTCAGATGGGGTGTTTTTGCCAGTCAAAGGTCTGCACAGCGCACTAGGGATTGGGCGGCCTGAGACCCAAATGTTACATTGTAGATGGACTGTTTGCAGTTCTTGCTCCCCAGGACATTGGACTGTCTCAACTCCCTCCCCTACAGCATGAAAAAAAGACTCTTGACAACCTTGGAGCAACTGGAGTGGGGGCAAGGGGAGCTGTTTGCATGTCTGCACTGCTCATGCCCAGGTGTCTGTGGGGGTCCGTGGCAGAGGCTGTAAGGGGGCTAGGGGGCAGAAGGAGACTGTTTGAGAGGCAGGCTGCAGGCAGGGGAGCCCAGGAGTGTGTGCAGGGCTGTGTGTGTGGGTGTGGTGGCAGGGCGTTAGGGCAGGTCCCCCTGCTGGATGGTGAGATGGCAGCTGGGCTGGCCCTGGGCCCTCAGGGCTGAAGGGCAGAAGCAGGGTGGCAGTAAAGTAGCGCAGGGAGGAACACAGTAGATGTTAGTTGGGAGCTGGGGGACAGAGGGTAAGGGGAAAGGGGGCATCCTTGAGGAGGGGTCAGGACTAGAGAGTGGGGGCAGCTGGAGGCATGGAAGGTCCCAGGAATCAGGGACTGACAGGAACAGATTCCTACACCCCCCCACTGGATAGAAGCTGCAGAAGCCAGAGCAGCAGCCCTGGCTCGCCTAGGCCAAGGGCCCTGAGTGAGACCATCTGAGGATGAGGAAGAGGAGGAGGGGGTGGAGGAGGAGGAGGAGAAAGAGGAGGAGGAAGAGTAGGAAGAGGAGGAGGAGGAGGCGTAGGAGGAGCAGGAGGGGCAGGAGGGCAGCTGTCAGTAGGCAACGGGATTAATAGAGGCCTCCATTACGGAGGCATGTGTCCAGGCAGGCACCCACCAACCGTCAGGGGCAGCTCAGGGCACCCAGAGACTTGGTGTGGTTATCTCTGGGGCGGGGACTGTCAGTCAGTCAGCAAGATTGTGTGTCAGTGCACATGGTGGGACAGGGGCCTGGCGGACCTTGGTCCCCCGCCTTGGACTGTCAGATGCCAGCCCCATGCCCAGACACACACCAATCTGCACATAGCCCCTTGGCCCGGCCGACCAGCACCTGCTTTGGCCTGCGGATCTGGCTCTGGTGGCTGGCCACCACCCCTCAGGTCAAGTTCAGCGTGGGGGTCATGGCTGCTGGTCAACTGGATGGGCGGGGTCCCCATGGCCTAGCAACCACATGAGCCCTCTGTGATGTCCAAGCCCCTGGCAATCTGTGCTGGCCACACTGGCACTGGGCAGCCCAACTGTCCTGCCACTAGGTCAGGCAACAGCGCCCAGACGCCTGGGCCCTGGCACAGAGGGACGGAAGGATGGGAAGACAGTGCTGACCGACGAGGGACCTCAGGGCTGGCAGCCAAGAGAAGACAGGTGGAGGTGCGCCCGGGATCCAGGGAGCCCAGGCCAGAGCTGCCTGCATGCCTGCCTGCCTTCCTGGATGTCCGTATGCTGCCTTTGTCCAGGTAGGTTTCTCAGGTCCCCTCCAATCCTGTCCTCTCCTGTCCTCTCCTGTCCTCACCACCCTCTCCCCTCTCCTCTCCTCCGGACTTTGCTTCTCTCCTTTGTCTGTCCTCTCTTCCAGGTGCCCTGCTCACCAGCTCCAGCACTTGTGATGCTTCTCCAGTGACAGCTGTTCGCAACCCCTTCCACCCCCTGCCTGCCCCTAATGTGACCCAGCTCACAGGGTCTCCGGCTCACCCCAACCAAACCCACACGCCCCAACATATTCCCTGGTTCAGCCCCTCTGCCCTATTCAGCCAAACTGGGCCTTTGCAACCTACCTATGCATCGTTGTTTCTCCTCACCATTCAAGGAGAGATCTCCTTTTGTACTTAGCTTGGTTGACTGGTGGATGGATGGATGGATGGATGTATGTATGAATGGATGGATAGATGTATGGGTGGATGGATGGATGGATGGACAGGTCAATGGATCGGTTTTGTAGAGGCAGAGTACCATATAGGGGTACTGGAGTCCGCTGGTGTCAGATCCCTAGTCAATGTCAAATGTAAAACATTAATTCATCAATAACAAAAATGAATAAGCACCTAAATAAATAAATAAATAAATAAATAAATAAATATAAAAACTGGGTTAAAAAATACATGGCGTCTTTGCCTTTCTGCATATGGAATGCTGTGAGGATCTTAACAAGGAAAGCATTGTCCTGATTAACCCATTTGAAGTCGTGGAATATTTCCTTTTCCTTTTTCTTTTTTTACTTTCTATTTTCTTGATTATTCACTGGAATAAATAGACAGGAATTGAGAGGGAAGGGAGGTAGAGAGAGTTTGAGACACAGAGAGAGACAACTGCAGCACTTCCGCACCACTTGTAAAGATTTCCCCTGGCATGTGGGAACCAGGGTGTTGAAGCCCAGTCCTCCTGCATTGTAACATGAGTGCTTAACTGGGTGTGGCACCACCTGGTACCCTTGATGGGACACTTTTTTTTAGCAATGAAAAGAAATTCTCGTGGCAAGGTAATAAATAAATGAAGAAGTCAATAAAAGTGCATTTACATTAACTCAGTGGAAACACACAGGGACATATACGTCTCTGTTACCTGTATTACATCTTCATGTATGGATTGATTGCCTCAAGGGGTTATTGCCACAGCTGAGTGCCTACGCCACGAATAATCCACAGCTCCTGCACTCCATTTGTTCCCCTTTCGCTGCCCTTGTTGCTTGGTCACTGTGGTGGTTATTGTTTTTGTTGTTGTTGTTGTTGTTACTGACCTTGCATCTGACAGACACAAAAGGAGAGAGCAGAGGAAATACAGGGTGGGAGAGAAAGATAGAGCTCCTAAAGACCTGCTTCACCCCCTGTAAAGCGACTCCCCTGCAGGTGGCGGTCTGGGGGCCAGACCCCAAATCCTTCCACCTGTCCCCTCTATTCGTGAGTGCCACAAGCCCTTAACCCTCTGACATACCGCCAAACCTCCCTGGATTTACTTTTGAAGGCAGTATCACCTGCCTCGTTTTGAATCCTCATTATCCTGAGGGTCAGTCCTGGAGACAGTGTCATGACACGACACACGGAGATCTCTGTTATCAGAGAGCACCTGGAACAGCAGCTGGGGCTCTAGTGCCAGGGCAGGAGCAACTCCCCATCCACCTTCCACGGAGTCCACCTGACTGCATTTTGGTCCTTTTCCCTCCAAAAAAGATTTTTCCCTTTTTTCACTTTGAAACAGGCAGGAGACAGGTTACCCAGGCAGGGGGAAAAAAAATAAAAAGCCTTTTTTTTTTTTTTTTTTTACCAAAGTGAATGACCATCTTCTGGGAAGTATAGGTTTTGAACCTGAAAACTCTGTCTGTCTGTCTCTTAGTCCACAGAAAGAGCCACTAGCCCAGCCAGATCTCACGCTCAGATGGGGTGTTTTTGCCAGTCAAAGGTCTGCACAGCGCACTAGGGATTGGGCGGCCTGAGACCCAAATGTTACATTGTAGATGGACTGTTTGCAGTTCTTGCTCCCCAGGACATTGGACTGTCTCAACTCCCTCCCCTACAGCATGAAAAAAAGACTCTTGACAACCTTGGAGCAACTGGAGTGGGGGCGAGGGGAGCTGTTTGCATGTCTGCACTGCTCATGCCCAGGTGTCTGTGGGGGTCCGTGGCAGAGGCTGTAAGGGGGCTAGGGGGCAGAAGGAGACTGTTTGAGAGGCAGGCTGCAGGCAGGGGAGCCCAGGAGTGTGTGCAGGGCTGTGTGTGTGGGTGTGGTGGCAGGGCGTTAGGGCAGGTCCCCCTGCTGGATGGTGAGATGGCAGCTGGGCTGGCCCTGGGCCCTCAGGGCTGAAGGGCAGAAGCAGGGTGGCAGTAAAGTAGCGCAGGGAGGAACACAGTAGATGTTAGTTGGGAGCTGGGGGACAGAGGGTAAGGGGAAAGGGGGCATCCTTGAGGAGGGGTCAGGACTAGAGAGTGGGGGCAGCTGGAGGCATGGAAGGTCCCAGGAATCAGGGACTGACAGGAACAGATTCCTACACCCCCCCACTGGATAGAAGCTGCAGAAGCCAGAGCAGCAGCCCTGGCTCGCCTAGGCCAAGGGCCCTGAGTGAGACCATCTGAGGATGAGGAAGAGGAGGAGGGGGTGGAGGAGGAGGAGGAGAAAGAGGAGGAGGAAGAGTAGGAAGAGGAGGAGGAGGAGGCGTAGGAGGAGCAGGAGGGGCAGGAGGGCAGCTGTCAGTAGGCAACGGGATTAATAGAGGCCTCCATTACGGAGGCATGTGTCCAGGCAGGCACCCACCAACCGTCAGGGGCAGCTCAGGGCACCCAGAGACTTGGTGTGGTTATCTCTGGGGCGGGGACTGTCAGTCAGTCAGCAAGATTGTGTGTCAGTGCACATGGTGGGACAGGGGCCTGGCGGACCTTGGTCCCCCGCCTTGGACTGTCAGATGCCAGCCCCATGCCCAGACACACACCAATCTGCACATAGCCCCTTGGCCCGGCCGACCAGCACCTGCTTTGGCCTGCGGCTCTGGCTCTGGTGGCTGGCCACCACCCCTCAGGTCAAGTTCAGCGTGGGGGTCATGGCTGCTGGTCAACTGGATGGGCGGGGTCCCCATGGCCTAGCAACCACATGAGCCCTCTGTGATGTCCTAGCCCCTGGCAATCTGTGCTGGCCACACTGGCACTGGGCAGCCCAACTGCCCTGCCACTAGGTCAGGCAACAGCGCCCAGACGCCTGGGCCCTGGCACAGAGGGACGGAAGGATGGGAAGACAGTGCTGACCGACGAGGGACCTCAGGGCTGGCAGCCAAGAGAAGACAGGTGGAGGTGCGCCCGGGATCCTGGGAGCCCAGGCCAGAGCTGCCTGCATGCCTGCCTGCCTTCCTGGATGTCCGTATGCTGCCTTTGTCCAGGTAGGTTTCTCAGGTCCCCTCCAATCCTGTCCTCTCCTGTCCTCTCCTGTCCTCACCATCCTCTCCCCTCTCCTCTCCTCCGCACTTTGCTTCTCTCCTTTGTCTGTCCTCTCTTCCAGGTGCCCTGCTCACCAGCTCCAGCACTTGTGATGCTTCTCCAGTGACAGCTGTTCGCAACCCCTTCCACCCCCTGCCTGCCCCTAATGTGACCCAGCTCACAGGGTCTCCGGCTCACCCCAACCAAACCCACACGCCCCAACATATTCCCTGGTTCAGCCCCTCTGCCCTATTCAGCCAAACTGGGCCTTTGCAACCTACCTATGCATCGTTGTTTCTCCTCACCATTCAAGGAGAGATCTCCTTTTGTACTTAGCTTGGTTGACTGGTGGATGGATGGATGGATGGATGGATGGATGGATGGATGGATGTATGTATGAATGGATGGATAGATGTATGGGTGGATGGATGTATGGGTGGATGGATGGATGGATGGACAGGTCAATGGATCGGTTTTGTAGAGGCAGAGTACCATATAGGGGTACTGGAGTCCGCTGGTGTCAGATCCCTAGTCAATGTCAAATGTAAAACATTAATTCATCAATAACAAAAATGAATAAGCACCTAAATAAATAAATAAATAAATATAAAAACTGGGTTAAAAATACATGGCGTCTTTGCCTTTCTGCATATGGAATGCTGTGAGGATCTTAACAAGGAAAGCATTGTCCTGATTAACCCATTTGAAGTCGTGGAATATTTCCTTTTCCTTTTTCTTTTTTTACTTTCTATTTTCTTGATTATTCACTGGAATAAATAGACAGGAATTGAGAGGGAAGGGAGGTAGAGAGAGTTTGAGACACAGAGAGAGACAACTGCAGCACTTCCGCACCACTTGTAAAGATTTCCCCTGGCATGTGGGAACCAGGGTGTTGAAGCCCAGTCCGCCTGCATTGTAACATGAGTGCTTAACTGGGTGTGGCACCACCTGGTACCCTTGATGGGACACTTTTTTTTAGCAATGAAAAGAAATTCTCGTGGCAAGGTAATAAATAAATGAAGAAGTCAATAAAAGTGCATTTACATTAACTCAGTGGAAACACACAGGGACATATACGTCTCTGTTACCTGTATTACATCTTCATGTATGGATTGATTGCCTCAAGGGGTTATTGCCACAGCTGAGTGCCTACGCCACGAATAATCAACAGCTCCTGCACTCCATTTGTTCCCCTTTCGCTGCCCTTGTTGCTTGGTCACTGTGGTGGTTATTGTTTTTGTTGTTGTTGTTGTTGTTACTGACCTTGCATCTGACAGACACAAAAGGAGAGAGCAGAGGAAATACAGGGTGGGAGAGAAAGATAGAGCTCCTAAAGACCTGCTTCACCCCCTGTAAAGCGACTCCCCTGCAGGTGATGGTCTGGGGGCCAGACCCCAAATCCTTCCACCTGTCCCCTCTATTCGTGAGCGCCACAAGCCCTTAACCCTCTGACATACCGCCAAACCTCCCTGGATTTACTTTTGAAGGCAGTATCACCTGCCTCGTTTTGAATCCTCATTATCCTGAGGGTCAGTCCTGGAGACAGTGTCATGACACGACACACGGAGATCTCTGTTATCAGAGAGCACCTGGAACAGCAGCTGGGGCTCTAGTGCCAGGGCAGGAGCAACTCCCCATCCACCTTACACGGAGTCCACCTGCCAGCATTTTGGTCCTTTTCCCTCCAAAAAAGATTTTTCCCTTTTTTCACTTTGAAACAGGCAGCAGACAGGTTACCCAGGCAGGGGGAAATTTTTTTTTTACCGAAGTGAATGACCATCTTCTGGGAAGTATAGGTTTTGAACCTGAAAACTCTGTCTGTCTGTCTCTTAGTCCACAGAAAGAGCCACTAGCCCAGCCAGATCTCACGCTCAGATGGGGTGTTTTTGCCAGTCAAAGGTCTGCACAGCGCACTAGGGATTGGGCGGCCTGAGACCCAAATGTTACATTGTAGATGGACTGTTTGCAGTTCTTGCTCCCCAGGACATTGGACTGTCTCAACTCCCTCCCCTACAGCATGAAAAAAAGACTCTTGACAACCTTGGAGCAACTGGAGTGGGGGCCAGGGGAGCTGTTTGCATGTCTGCACTGCTCATGCCCAGGTGTCTGTGGGGGTCCGTGGCAGAGGCTGTAAGGGGGCTAGGGGGCAGAAGGAGACTGTTTGAGAGGCAGGCTGCAGGCAGGGGAGCCCAGGAGTGTGTGCAGGGCTGTGTGTGTGGGTGTGGTGGCAGGGCGTTAGGGCAGGTCCCCCTGCTGGATGGTGAGATGGCAGCTGGGCTGGCCCTGGGCCCTCAGGGCTGAAGGGCAGAAGCAGGGTGGCAGTAAAGTAGCGCAGGGAGGAACACAGTAGATGTTAGTTGGGAGCTGGGGGACAGAGGGTAAGGGGAAAGGGGGCATCCTTGAGGAGGGGTCAGGACTAGAGAGTGGGGGCAGCTGGAGGCATGGAAGGTCCCAGGAATCAGGGACTGACAGGAACAGATTCCTACACCCCCCCACTGGATAGAAGCTGCAGAAGCCAGAGCAGCAGCCCTGGCTTGCCTAGGCCAAGGGCCCTGAGTGAGTCCATCTGAGGATGAGGAAGAGGAGGAGGGGGTGGAGGAGGAGGAGGAGAAAGAGGAGGAGGAAGAGTAGGAAGAGGAGGAGGAGGAGGCGTAGGAGGAGGAGGAGGGTCAGGAGGGCAGCTGTCAGTAGGCAACGGGATTAATAGAGGCCTCCATTACGGAGGCATGTGTCCAGGCAGGCACCCACCAACCCTCAGGGGCAGCTCAGGGCACCCAGAGACTTGGTGTGGGTATCTCTGGGGCGGGGACTGTCAGTCAGTCAGCAAGACTGTGTGTCAGTGCACATGGTGGGACAGGGGCCTGGCGGACCTTGGTCCCCCGCCCTGGACTGTCAGATGCCAGCCCCATGCCCAGACACACACCAATCTGCACATAGCCCCTTGGCCCGGCCGACCAGCACCTGCTTTGGCCTGGGGCTCTGGCTCTGGTGGCTGGCCACCACCCCTCAGGTCAAGTTCAGCGTGGGGGTCATGGCTGCTGGTCAACTGGATGGGCGGGGTCCCCATGGCCTAGCAACCACATGAGCCCTCTGTGATGTCCTAGCCCCTGGCAATCTGTGCTGGCCACACTGGCACTGGGCAGCCCAACTGCCCTGCCACTAGGTCAGGCAACAGCGCCCAGACGCCTGGGCCCTGGCACAGAGGGACGGAAGGATGGGAAGACAGTGCTGACCGACGAGGGACCTCAGGGCTGGCAGCCAAGAGAAGACAGGTGGAGGTGCGCCCGGGATCCTGGGAGCCCAGGCCAGAGCTGCCTGCATGCCTGCCTGCCTTCCTGGATGTCCGTATGCTGCCTTTGTCCAGGTTGGTTTCTCAGGTCCCCTCCAATCCTGTCCTCTCCTGTCCTCTCCTGTCCTCACCATCCTCTCCCCTCTCCTCTCCTCTCCTCCGCACTTTGCTTCTCTCCTTTGTCTGTCCTCTCTTCCAGGTGCCCTGCTCACCAGCTCCAGCACTTGTGATGCTTCTCCAGTGACAGCTGTTCGCAACCCCTTCCACCCCCTGCCTGCCCCTAATGTGACCCAGCTCACGGGGTCTCCGGCTCATCCCACCCAAACTCACACGCCCAACACATTCCCTGGTTCAGCCCCTCTGCCCTATTCAGCCAAACTGGGCCTTTGCAACCTACCTATGCATCGTTGTTTCTCCTCACCATTCAAGGAGAGATCTCCTTTTGTACTTAGCTTGGTTGACTGTTGGATGGATGTATGGATGGATGGATGGATGGATGGATGTATGTATGTATGTATGAATGGATGGATAGATGTATGGGTGGATGGATGGATGGATGGACAGGTCAATGGATCGGTTTTGTAGAGGCAGAGTACCATATAGGGGTACTGGAGTCCGCTGGTGTCAGATCCCTAGTCAATGTCAAATGTAAAACATTAATTCATCAATAACAAAAATGAATAAGCACCTAAATAAATAAATAAATAAATAAATAAATAAATATAAAAACTGTGTTAAAAAATACATGGCGTCTTTGCCTTTCTGCATATGGAATGCTGTGAGGATCTTAACAAGGAAAGCATTGTCCTGATTAACCCATTTGAAGTCGTGGAATATTTCCTTTTCCTTTTTCTTTTTTTACTTTCTATTTTCTTGATTATTCACTGGAATAAATAGACAGGAATTGAGAGGGAACGGAGGTAGAGAGAGTTTGAGACACAGAGAGAGACAACTGCAGCACTTCACGCACCACTTGTAAAGATTTCCACTGGCATGTGGGAACCAGGGTGTTGAAGCCCAGTCCTCCTGCATTGTAACATGAGTGCTTAACTGGGTGTGGCACCACCTGCTACCCTTGATGGGACACTTTTTTTTAGCAATGAAAAGAAATTCTCGTGGCAAGGTAATAAATAAATGAAGAAGTCAATAAAAGTGCATTTACATTAACTCAGTGGAAACACACAGGGACATATACGTCTCTGTTACCTGTATTACATCTTCATGTATGGATTGATTGCCTCAAGGGGTTATTGCCACAGCTGAGTGCCTACGCCACGAATAATCCACAGCTCCTGCACTCCATTTGTTCCCCTTTCGCTGCCCTTGTTGCTTGGTCACTGTGGTGGTTATTGTTTTTGTTGTTGTTGTTGTTGTTACTGACCTTGCATCTGACAGACACAAAAGGAGAGAGCAGAGGAAATACAGGGTGGGAGAGAAAGATAGAGCTCCTAAAGAACTGCTTCACCCCTGTAAAGCGACTCCCCTGCAGGTGGCGGTCTGGGGGCCAGACCCCAAATCCTTCCACCTGTCCCCTCTATTCGTGAGCGCCACAAGCCCTTAACCCTCTGACATACCGCCAAACCTCCCTGGATTTACTTTTGAAGGCAGTATCACCTGCCTCGTTTTGAATCCTCATTATCCTGAGGGTCAGTCCTGGAGACAGTGTCATGACACGACACACGGAGATTTCTGTTATCAGAGAGCACCTGGAACAGCAGCTGGGGCTCTAGTGCCAGGGCAGGAGCAACTCCCCATCCACCTTCCACGGAGTCCACCTGCCTGCATTTTGGTCCTTTTCCCTCCAAAAAAGATTTTTCCCTTTTTTCACTTTGAAACAGGCAGGAGACAGGTTACCCAGGCAGGGGGAAAAAAATAAAAGGCCATTTTTTTTTTTTTTTTTTTTTTTTACCGAAGTGAATGACCATCTTCTGGGAAGTATAGGTTTTGAACCTGAAAACTCTGTCTGTCTGTCTCTTAGTCCACAGAAAGAGCCACTAGCCCAGCCAGATCTCACACTCAGATGGGGTGTTTTTGCCAGTCAAAGGTCTGCACAGCGCACTAGGGATTGGGCGGCCTGAGACCCAAATGTTACATTGTAGATGGACTGTTTGCAGTTCTTGCTCCCCAGGACATTGGACTGTCTCAACTCCCTCCCCTACAGCATGAAAAAAAGACTCTTGACAACCTTGGAGCAACTGGAGTGGGGGCGAGGGGAGCTGTTTGCATGTCTGCACTGCTCATGCCCAGGTGTCTGTGGGGGTCCGTGGCAGAGGCTGTAAGGGGGCTAGGGGGCAGAAGGAGACTGTTTGAGAGGCAGGCTGCAGGCAGGGGAGCCCAGGAGTGTGTGCAGGGCTGTGTGTGTGGGTGTGGTGGCAGGGCGTTAGGGCAGGTCCCCCTGCTGGATGGTGAGATGGCAGCTGGGCTGGCCCTGGGCCCTCAGGGCTGAAGGGCAGAAGCAGGGTGGCAGTAAAGTAGCGCAGGGAGGAACACAGTAGATGTTAGTTGGGAGCTGGGGGACAGAGGGTAAGGGGAAAGGGGGCATCCTTGAGGAGGGGTCAGGACTAGAGAGTGGGGGCAGCTGGAGGCATGGAAGGTCCCAGGAATCAGGGACTGACAGGAACAGATTCCTACACCCCCCCACTGGATAGAAGCTGCAGAAGCCAGAGCAGCAGCCCTGGCTTGCCTAGGCCAAGGGCCCTGAGTGAGTCCATCTGAGGATGAGGAAGAGGAGGAGGGGGTGGAGGAGGAGGAGGAGAAAGAGGAGGAGGAAGAGTAGGAAGAGGAGGAGGAGGAGGCGTAGGAGGAGGAGGAGGGGCAGGAGGGCAGCTGTCAGTAGGCAACGGGATTAATAGAGGCCTCCATTACGGAGGCATGTGTCCAGGCAGGCACCCACCAACCCTCAGGGGCAGCTCAGGGCACCCAGGGACTTGGTGTGGGTATCTCTGGGGCGGGGACTGTCAGTCAGTCAGCAAGACTGTGTGTCAGTGCACATGGTGGGACAGGGGCCTGGCGGACCTTGGTCCCCCGCCCTGGACTGTCAGATGCCAGCCCCATGCCCAGACACACACCAATCTGCACATAGCCCCTTGGCCCGGCCGACCAGCACCTGCTTTGGCCTGGGGCTCTGGCTCTGGTGGCTGGCCACCACCCCTCAGGTCAAGTTCAGCGTGGGGGTCATGGCTGCTGGTCAACTGGATGGGCGGGGTCCCCATGGCCTAGCAACCACATGAGCCCTCTGTGATGTCCTAGCCCCTGGCAATCTGTGCTGGCCACACTGGCACTGGGCAGCCCAACTGCCCTGCCACTAGGTCAGGCAACAGCGCCCAGACGCCTGGGCCCTGGCACAGTTGACGGAAGGATGGGAAGACAGTGCTGACCGACGAGGGACCTCAGGGCTGGCAGCCAAGAGAAGACAGGTGGAGGTGCGCCCGGGATCCTGGGAGCCCAGGCCAGAGCTGCCTGCATGCCTGCCTGCCTTCCTGGATGTCCGTATGCTGCCTTTGTCCAGGTAGGTTTCTCAGGTCCCCTCTAATCCTGTCCTCTCCTGTCCTCTCCTGTCCTCACCATCCTCTCCCCTCTCCTCTCCTCCGCACTTTGCTTCTCTCCTTTGTCTGTCCTCTCTTCCAGGTGCCCTGCTCACCAGCTCCAGCACTTGTGATGCTTCTCCAGTGACAGCTGTTTGCAACCCCTTCCACCCCCTGCCTGCCCCTAATGTGACCCAGCTCACAGGGTCTCCGGCTCATCCCACCCAAACCCACACGCCCCAACACATTCCCTGGTTCAGCCCCTCTGTCCTATTCAGCCAAACTGGGCCTTTGCAACCTACCTATGCATCGTTGTTTCTCCTCACCATTCAAGGAGAGATCTCCTTTTGTACTTAGCTTGGTTGACTGGTGGATGGATGGATGGATGTATGTATGTATGTATGAATGGATGGATAGATGTATGGGTGGATGGACAGGTCAATGGATCGGTTTTGTAGAGGCAGAGTACCATATAGGGGTACTGGAGTCCGCTGGTGTCAGATCCCTAGTCAATGTCAAATGTAAAACATTAATTCATCAATAACAAAAATGAATAAGCACCTAAATAAATAAATAAATATAAAAACTGGGTTAAAAAATACATGGCGTCTTTGCCTTTCTGCATTTGGAATGCTGTGAGGATCTTAACAAGGAAAGCATTGTCCTGATTAACCCACTTGAAGTCGTGGAATATTTCCTTTTCCTTTTTCTTTTTTTACTTTCTATTTTCTTGATTATTCACTGGAATAAATAGACAGGAATTGAGAGGGAAGGGAGGTAGAGAGAGTTTGAGACACAGAGAGAGACAACTGCAGCACTTCCGCACCACTTGTAAAGATTTTCCCTGGCATGTGGGAACCAGGGTGTTGAAGCCCAGTCCTCCTGCATTGTAACATGAGTGCTTAACTGGGTGTGGCACCACCTGGTACCCTTGATGGGACACTTTTTTTTAGCAATGAAAAGAAATTCTCGTGGCAAGGTAATAAATAAATGAAGAAGTCAATAAAAGTGCATTTACATTAACTCAGTGGAAACACACAGGGACATATACGTCTCTGTTACCTGTATTACATCTTCATGTATGGATTGATTGCCTCAAGGGGTTATTGCCACAGCTGAGTGCCTACGCCACGAATAATCCACAGCTCCTGCACTCCATTTGTTCCCCTTTCGCTGCCCTTGTTGCTTGGTCACTGTGGTGGTTATTGTTTTTGTTGTTGTTGTTGTTGTTGTTACTGACCTTGCATCTGACAGACACAAAAGGAGAGAGCAGAGGAAATACAGGGTGGGAGAGAAAGATAGAGCTCCTAAAGACCTGCTTCACCCCCTGTAAAGCGACTCCCCTGCAGGTGGCGGTCTGGGGGCCAGACCCCAAATCCTTCCACCTGTCCCCTCTATTCGTGAGCGCCACAAGCCCTTAACCCTCTGACATACCGCCAAACCTCCCTGGATTTACTTTTGAAGGCAGTATCACCTGCCTCGTTTTGAATCCTCATTATCCTGAGGGTCAGTCCTGGAGACAGTGTCATGACACGACACACGGAGATCTCTGTTATCAGAGAGCACCTGGAACAGCAGCTGGGGCTCTAGTGCCAGGGCAGGAGCAACTCCCCATCCACCTTCCACGGAGTCCACCTGCCTGCATTTTGGTCCTTTTCCCTCCAAAAAAGATTTTTCCCTTTTTTCACTTTGAAACAGGCAGGAGACAGGTTACCCAGGCAGGGGGAAAAAACATAAAAAGCCTTTTTTTTTTTTTTTTTTTTTTTTACCGAAGTGAATGACCATCTTCTGGGAAGTATAGGTTTTGAACCTGAAAACTCTGTCTGTCTGTCTCTTAGTCCACAGAAAGAGCCACTAGCCCAGCCAGATCTCACACTCAGATGGGGTGTTTTTGCCAGTCAAAGGTCTGCACAGCGCACTAGGGATTGGGCGGCCTGAGACCCAAATGTTACATTGTAGATGGACTGTTTGCAGTTCTTGCTCCCCAGGACATTGGACTGTCTCAACTCCCTCCCCTACAGCATGAAAAAAAGACTCTTGACAACCATGGAGCAACTGGAGTGGGGGCGAGGGGAGCTGTTTGCATGTCTGCACTGCTCATGCCCAGGTGTCTGTGGGGGTCCGTGGCAGAGGCTGTAAGGGGGCTAGGGGGCAGAAGGAGACTGTTTGAGAGGCAGGCTGCAGGCAGGGGAGCCCAGGAGTGTGTGCAGGGCTGTGTGTGTGGGTGTGGTGGCAGGGCGTTAGGGCAGGTCCCCCTGCTGGATGGTGAGATGGCAGCTGGGCTGGCCCTGGGCCCTCAGGGCTGAAGGGCAGAAGCAGGGTGGCAGTAAAGTAGCGCAGGGAGGAACACAGTAGATGTTAGTTGGGAGCTGGGGGACAGAGGGTAAGGGGAAAGGGGGCATCCTTGAGGAGGGGTCAGGACTAGAGAGTGGGGGCAGCTGGAGGCATGGAAGGTCCCAGGAATCAGGGACTGACAGGAACAGATTCCTACACCCCCCCACTGGATAGAAGCTGCAGAAGCCAGAGCAGCAGCCCTGGCTTGCCTAGGCCAAGGGCCCTGAGTGAGTCCATCTGAGGATGAGGAAGAGGAGGAGGGGGTGGAGGAGGAGGAGGAGAAAGAGGAGGAGAAAGAGTAGGAAGAGGAGGAGGAGGAGGCGTAGGAGGAGCAGGAGGGGCAGGAGGGCAGCTGTCAGTAGGCAACGGGATTAATAGAGGCCTCCATTACGGAGGCATGTGTCCAGGCAGGCACCCACCCACCCTCAGGGGCAGCTCAGGGCACCCAGGGACTTGGTGTGGGTATCTCTGGGGCGGGGACTGTCAGTCAGTCAGCAAGACTGTGTGTCAGTGCACATGGTGGGACAGGGGCCTGGCGGACCTTGGTCCCCCGCCCTGGACTATCAGATGCCAGCCCCATGCCCAGACACACACCAATCTGCACACAGCCCCTTGGCCCGGCCGACCAGCACCTGCTTTGGCCTGGGGCTCTGGCTCTGGTGGCTGGCCACCACCCCTCAGGTCAAGTTCAGCCTGGGGGTCATGGCTTCTGGTCAACTGGATGGGCGGGGTCCCCATGGCCTAGCAACCACATGAGCCCTCTGTGATGTCCTAGCCCCTGGCAATCTGTGCTGGCCACACTGGCACTGGGCAGCCCAACTGCCCTTCCACTAGGTCAGGCAACAGCGCCCAGACGCCTGGGCCCTGGCACAGAGGGACGGAAGGATGGGAAGACAGTGCTGACCGACGAGGGACCTCAGGGCTGGCAGCCAAGAGAAGACAGGTGGAGGTGCGCCCGGGATCCTGGGAGCCCAGGCCAGAGCTGCCTGCATGCCTGCCTGCCTTTCTGGATGTCCGTATGCTGCCTTTGTCCAGGTAGGTTTCTCAGGTCCCCTCCAATCCTGTCCTCTCCTGTCCTCACCATCCTCTCCCCTCTCCTCTCCTCCGCACTTTGCTTCTCTCCTTTGTCTGTCCTCTCTTCCAGGTGCCCTGCTCACCAGCTCCAGCACTTGTGATGCTTCTCCAGTGACAGCTGTTCGCAACCCCTTCCACCCCCTGCCTGCCCCTAATGTGACCCAGCTCACAGGGTCTCCGGCTCATCCCACCCAAACCCACACGCCCCAACACATTCCCAGGTTCAGCCCCTCTGCCCTATTCAGCCAAACTGGGCCTTTGCAACCTACCTATGCATCGTTGTTTCTCCTCACCATTCAAGGAGAGATCTCCTTTTGTACTTAGCTTGGTTGACTGGTGGATGGATGGATGGATGGATGGATGGATGGATGGATGAATGGATGGATAGATGTATGGGTGGATGGATGGATGGATGGACAGGTCAATGGATCGGTTTTGTAGAGGCAGAGTACCATATAGGGGTACTGGTGTCCGCTGGTGTCAGATCCCTAGTCAATGTCAAATGTAAAACATTAATTCATCAATAACAAAAATGAATAAGCACCTAAATAAATAAATAAATAAATAAATATAAAAACTGGGTTAAAAAATACATGGCGTCTTTGCCTTTCTGCATATGGAATGCTGTGAGGATCTTAACAAGGAAAGCATTGTCCTGATTAACCCATTTGAAGTCGTGGAATATTTCCTTTTCCTTTTTCTTTTTTTACTTTCTATTTTCTTGATTATTCACTGGAATAAATAGACAGGAATTGAGAGGGAAGGGAGGTAGAGAGAGTTTGAGACACAGAGAGAGACAACTGCAGCACTTCCGCACCACTTGTAAAGATTTCCCCTGGCATGTGGGAACCAGGGTGTTGAAGCCCAGTCCTCCTGCATTGTAACATGAGTGCTTAACTGGGTGTGGCACCACCTGCTACCCTTGATGGGACACTTTTTTTTAGCAATGAAAAGAAATTCTCGTGGCAAGGTAATAAATAAATGAAGAAGTCAATAAAAGTGCATTTACATTAACTCAGTGGAAACACACAGGGACATATACGTCTCTGTTACCTGTATTACATCTTCATGTATGGATTGATTGCCTCAAGGGGTTATTGCCACAGCTGAGTGCCTACGCCACGAATAATCCACAGCTCCTGCACTCCATTTGTTCCCCTTTCGCTGCCCTTGTTGCTTGGTCACTGTGGTGGTTATTGTTTTTGTTGTTGTTGTTGTTGTTGTTACTGACCTTGCATCTGACAGACACAAAAGGAGAGAGCAGAGGAAATACAGGGTGGGAGAGAAAGATAGAGCTCCTAAAGACCTGCTTCACCCCCTGTAAAGCGACTCCCCTGCAGGTGGCGGTCTGGGGGCCAGACCCCAAATCCTTCCACCTGTCCCCTCTATTCGTGAGCGCCACAAGCCCTTAACCCTCTGACATACCGCCAAACCTCCCTGGATTTACTTTTGAAGGCAGTATCACCTGCCTCGTTTTGAATCCTCATTGTCCTGAGGGTCAGTCCTGGAGACAGTGTCATGACACGACACACGGAGATCTCTGTTATCAGAGAGCACCTGGAACAGCAGCTGGGGCTCTAGTGCCAGGGCAGGAGCAACTCCCCATCCACCTTCCAAGGAGTCCACCTGCCTGCATTTTGGTCCTTTTCCCTCCAAAAAAGATTTTTCCCTTTTTTCACTTTGAAACAGGCAGGAGACAGGTTACCCAGGCAGGAGGAAAAAAATAAAAAGCCTTTTTTTTTTTTTTTTTTTTTTTTACCGAAGTGAATGACCATCTTCTGGGAAGTATAGGTTTTGAACCTGAAAACTCTGTCTGTCTGTCTCTTAGTCCACAGAAAGAGCCACTAGCCCAGCCAGATCTCACGCTCAGATGGGGTGTTTTTGCCAGTCAAAGGTCTGCACAGCACACTAGGGATTGGGCGGCCTGAGACCCAAACGTTACATTGTAGATGGACTGTTTGCAGTTCTTGCTCCCCAGGACATTGGACTGTCTCAACTCCCTCCCCTACAGCATGAAAAAAAGACTCTTGACAACCTTGGAGCAACTGGAGTGGGGGCGAGGGGAGCTGTTTGCATGTCTGCACTGCTCATGCCCAGGTGTCTGTGGGGGTCCGTGGCAGAGGCTGTAAGGGGGCTAGGGGGCAGAAGGAGACTGTTTGAGAGGCAGGCTGCAGGCAGGGGAGCCCAGGAGTGTGTGCAGGGCTGTGTGTGTGGGTGTGGTGGCAGGGGGTTAGGGCAGGTCCCCCTGCTGGATGGTGAGATGGCAGCTGGGCTGGCCCTGGGCCCTCAGGGCTGAAGGGCAGAAGCAGGGTGGCAGTAAAGTAGCGCAGGGAGGAACACAGTAGATGTTAGTTGGGAGCTGGGGGACAGAGGGTAAGGGGAAAGGGGGCATCCTTGAGGAGGGGTCAGGACTAGAGAGTGGGGGCAGCTGGAGGCATGGAAGGTCCCAGGAATCAGGGACTGACAGGAACAGATTCCTACACCCCCCCACTGGATAGAAGCTGCAGAAGCCAGAGCAGCAGCCCTGTCTTGCCTAGGCCAAGGGCCCTGAGTGAGTCCATCTGAGGATGAGGAAGAGGAGGAGGGGGTGGAGGAGGAGGAGGAGAAAGAGGAGGAGGAAGAGTAGGAAGAGGAGGAGGAGGAGGCGTAGGAGGAGGAGGAGGGGCAGGAGGGCAGCTGTCAGTAGGCAACGGGATTAATAGAGGCCTCCATTATGGAGGCATGTGTCCAGGCAGGCACCCACCAACCCTCAGGGGCAGCTCAGGGCACCCAGGGACTTGGTGTGGGTATCTCTGGGGCGGGGACTGTCAGTCAGTCAGCAAGACTGTGTGTCAGTGCACATGGTGGGACAGGGGCCTGGCGGACCTTGGTCCCCCGCCCTGGACTGTCAGATGCCAGCCCCATGCCCAGACACACACCAATCTGCACATAGCCCCTTGGCCCGGCCGACCAGCACCTGCTTTGGCCTGGGGCTCTGGCTCTGGTGGCTGGCCACCACCCCTCAGGTCAAGTTCAGCGTGGGGGTCATGGCTGCTGGTCAACTGGATGGGCGGGGTCCCCATGGCCTAGCAACCACATGAGCCCTCTGTGATGTCCTAGCCCCTGGCAATCTGTGCTGGCCACACTGGCACTGGGCAGCCCAACTGCCCTGCCACTAGGTCAGGCAACAGCGCCCAGACGCCTGGGCCCTGGCACAGAGGGACGTAAGGATGGGAAGACAGTGCTGACCGACAAGGGACCTCAGGGCTGGCAGCCAAGAGAAGACAGGTGGAGGTGCGCCCGGGATCCTGGGAGCCCAGGCCAGAGCTGCCTGCATGCCTGCCTGCCTTCCTGGATGTCCGTATGCTGCCTTTGTCCAGGTAGGTTTCTCAGGTCCCCTCCAATCCTGTCCTCTCCTGTCCTCTCCTGTCCTCACCATCCTCTCCCCTCTCCTCTCCTCCGCACTTTGCTTCTCTCCTTTGTCTGTCCTCTCTTCCAGGTGCCCTGCTCACCAGCTCCAGCACTTGTGATGCTTCTCCAGTGACAGCTCTTCGCAACCCCTTCCACCCCCTGCCTGCCCCTAATGTGACCCAGCTCACAGGGTCTCCGGCTCATCCCACTCAAACCCACACACCCCAACACATTCCCTGGTTCAGCCCCTCTGCCCTATTCAGCCAAACTGGGCCTTTGCAACCTACCTATGCATCGTTGTTTCTCCTCACCATTCAAGGAGAGATCTCCTTTTGTACTTAGCTTGATTGACTGGTGGATGGATGGATGGATGGATGGATGTATGTATGAATGGATGGATAGATGTATGGGTGGATGGATGGATGGATGGACAGGTCAATGGATCGGTTTTGTAGAGGCAGAGTACCATATAGGGGTACTGGAGTCCGCTGGTGTCAGATCCCTAGTCAATGTCAAATGTAAAACATTAATTCATCAATAACAAAAATGAATAAGCACCTAAATAAATAAATAAATAAATATAAAAACTGGGTTAAAAAATACATGGCGTCTTTGCCTTTCTGCATATGGAATGCTGTGAGGATCTTAACAAGGAAAGCATTGTCCTGATTAACCCATTTGAAGTCGTGGAATATTTCCTTTTCCTTTTTCTTTTTTTACTTTCTATTTTCTTGATTATTCACTGGAATAAATAGACAGGAATTGAGAGGGAAGGGAGGTAGAGAGAGTTTGAGACACAGAGAGAGACAACTGCAGCACTTCCGCACCACTTGTAAAGATTTCCCCTGGCATGTGGGAACCAGGGTGTTGAAGCCCAGTCCTCCTGCATTGTAACATGAGTGCTTAACTGGGTGTGGCACCACCTGCTACCCTTGATGGGACACTTTTTTTTAGCAATGAAAAGAAATTCTCGTGGCAAGGTAATAAATAAATGAAGAAGTCAATAAAAGTGCATTTACATTAACTCAGTGGAAACACACAGGGACATATACGTCTCTGTTACCTGTATTACATCTTCATGTATGGATTGATTGCCTCAAGGGGTTATTGCCACAGCTGAGTGCCTACGCCACGAATAATCCACAGCTCCTGCACTCCATTTGTTCCCCTTTCGCTGCCCTTGTTGCTTGGTCACTGTGGTGGTTATTGTTTTTGTTGTTGTTGTTGTTGTTACTGACCTTGCATCTGACAGACACAAAAGGAGAGAGCAGAGGAAATACAGGGTGGGAGAGAAAGATAGAGCCCCTAAAGACCTGCTTCACCCCCTGTAAAGCGACTCCCCTGCAGGTGGTGGTCTGGGGGCCAGACCCCAAATCCTTCCACCTGTCCCCTCTATTCGTGAGCGCCACAAGCCCTTAACCCTCTGACATACCGCCAAACCTCCCTGGATTTACTTTTGAAGGCAGTATCACCTGCCTCGTTTTGAATCCTCATTATCCTGAGGGTCAGTCCTGGAGACAGTGTCATGACACGACACACGGAGATCTCCGTTATCAGAGAGCACCTGGAACAGCAGCTGGGGCTCTAGTGCCAGGGCAGGAGCAACTCCCCATCCACCTTCCACGGAGTCCACCTGCCTGCATTTTGGTCCTTTTCCCTCCAAAAAAGATTTTTCCCTTTTTTCACTTTGAAACAGGCAGGAGACAGGTTACCCAGGCAGGGGGAAAAAAAATAAAAAGCCTTTTTTTTTTTTTTTTTTTTTTTTTTTTACCGAAGTGAATGACCATCTTCTGGGAAGTATAGGTTTTGAACCTGAAAACTCTGTCTGTCTGTCTCTTAGTCCACAGAAAGAGCCACTAGCCCAGCCAGATCTCACACTCAGATGGGGTGTTTTTGCCAGTCAAAGGTCTGCACAGCGCACTAGGGATTGGGCGGCCTGAGACACAAACGTTACATTGTAGATGGACTGTTTGCAGTTCTTGCTCCCCAGGACATTGGACTGTCTCAACTCCCTCCCCTACAGCATGAAAAAAAGACTCTTGCCAACCTTGGAGCAACTGGAGTGGGGGCGAGGGGAGCTGTTTGCATGTCTGCACTGCGCATGCCCAGGTGTCTCTGGGGGTCCGTGGCAGAGGCTGTAAGGGGGCTAGGGGGCAGAAGGAGACTGTTTGAGAGGCAGGCTGCAGGCAGGGGAGCCCAGGAGTGTGTGCAGGGCTGTGTGTGTGGGTGTGGTGGCAGGGCGTTAGGGCAGGTCCCCCTGCTGGATGGTGAGATGGCAGCTGGGCTGGCCCTGGGCCCTCAGGGCTGAAGGGCAGAAGCAGGGTGGCAGTAAAGTAGCGCAGGGAGGAACACAGTAGATGTTAGTTGGGAGCTGGGGGACAGAGGGTAAGGGGAAAGGGGGCATCCTTGAGGAGGGGTCAGGACTAGAGAGTGGGGGCAGCTGGAGGCATGGAAGGTCCCAGGAATCAGGGACTGACAGGAACAGATTCCTACACCCCCCACTGGATAGAAGCTGCAGAAGCCAGAGCAGCAGCCCTGGCTTGCCTAGGCCAAGGGCCCTGAGTGAGTCCATCTGAGGATGAGGAAGAGGAGGAGGGGGTGGAGGAGGAGGAGGAGAAAGAGGAGGAGGAAGAGTAGGAAGAGGAGGAGGAGGAGGCGTAGGAGGAGGAGGAGGGGCAGGAGGGCAGCTGTCAGTAGGCAACGGGATTAATAGAGGCCTCCATTACGGAGGCATGTGTCCAGGCAGGCACCCACCAACCCTCAGGGGCAGCTCAGGGCACCCAGGGACTTGGTGTGGGTATCTCTGGGGCGGGGACTGTCAGTCAGTCAGCAAGACTGTGTGTCAGTGCACATGGTGGGACAGGGGCCTGGCGGACCTTGGTCCCCCGCCCTGGACTGTCAGTTGCCAGCCCCATGCCCAGACACACACCAATCTGCACATAGCCCCTTGGCCCGGCCGACCGGCACCTGCTTTGGCCTGGGGCTCTGGCTCTGGTGGCTGGCCACCACCCCTCAGGTCAAGTTCAGCGTGGGGGTCATGGCTGCTGGTCAACTGGATGGGCGGGGTCCCCATGGCCTAGCAACCACATGAGCCCTCTGTGATGTCCTAGCCCCTGGCAATCTGTGCTGGCCACACTGGCACTGGGCAGCCCAACTGCCCTGCCACTAGGTCAGGCAACAGCGCCCAGACGCCTGGGCCCTGGCAGTGAGTGACGGAATGATGGGAAGACAGTGCTGACCAACGAGGGACCTCAGGGCTGGCAGCCAAGAGAAGACAGGTGGAGGTGCGCCCGGGATCCTGGGAGCCCAGGCCAGAGCTGCCTGCATGCCTGCCTGCCTTCCTGGATGTCCGTATGCTGCCTTTGTCCAGGTAGGTTTCTCAGGTCCCCTCCAATCCTGTCCTCTCCTGTCCTCTCCTGTCCTCACCATCCTCTCCCCTCTCCTCTCCTCCGCACTTTGCTTCTCTCCTTTGTCTGTCCTCTCTTCCAGGTGCCCTGCTCACCAGCTCCAGCACTTGTGATGCTTCTCCAGTGACAGCTGTTCGCAACCCCTTCCACCCCCTGCCTGCGCCTAATGTGACCCAGCTCACAGGGTCTCCAGCTCATCCCACCCAAACCCACACGCCCCAACACATTCCCTGGTTCAGCCCCTCTGCCCTATTCAGCCAAACTGGGCCTTTGCAACCTACCTATGCATCGTTGTTTCTCCTCACCATTCAAGGAGAGATCTCCTTTTGTACTTAGCTTGGTTGACTGGTGGATGGATGGATGGATGGATGGATGGATGGATGTATGAATGGATGGATAGATGTATGGGTGGATGGATGGATGGATGGACAGGTCAATGGATCGGTTTTGTAGAGGCAGAGTACCATATAGGGGTACTGGAGTCCGCTGGTGTCAGATCCCTAGTCAATGTCAAATGTAAAACATTAATTCATCAATAACAAAAATGAATAAGCACCTAAATAAATAAATAAATAAATATAAAAACTGGGTTAAAAAATACATGGCGTCTTTGCCTTTCTGCATATGGAATGCTGTGAGGATCTTAACAAGGAAAGCATTGTCCTGAGTAGCCCATTTGAAGTC